>NW_027224486.1:0-21197 GCF_023699985.2 Odocoileus virginianus | reverse complement strand
CCACCTCTCATATCATACAAAAATTTAACTCAAAATGGAAATGTAAGAGCTAAACTCTTATAAGAAAACATAGGGTTACATTAGGCAATAGCTTCTTAAATATGACACAAAAATCACAGCACAAGCAACAAAAGAAAAAATAAATAAATTGGACTTTAAAAAAAATTTTTAGATAATATACATGTTTCAATGCTGTTCTCTTGAAACATCCCACCCTTGCCTTCTCCCAGAGTCCACAAGTCTGTTCTATACATCTGAGTCTCTTTTTCTGTTTTGCATATAGGGTTATCGTTACCATCTTTCTAAACTCCATATATATGTGTTAGTATACTGTAATGGTCTTTATCTTTCTGGCTTACTTCGCTCTGTATAATGGGCTCCATGTATATTATCTAGGGTGAAACAGATCACCAGCCCAGGTTGGGTGCATGAGACAAGTGCTCGGGCCTGGTGCACTGGGAAGACCCAGAGGGATCGGATGGAGAGGGAGGTGGGAGGGGGGACCGGGATGGGGAATACATGTAAATCCATGGCTAATTCATTTCAATGTATGACAAAAACTACTGTAATGATGTAAAGTAATTAGCCTCCAACTGATAAAAATAAATGGAAAAAAAAATAAAAATAAAAAAATAAAACTTAAAAAAAAATTTTTTTTAGAAAAGAGTCATGCTTCAAAAAACATCATCAAGAAAATGAAAAGGCAACCTACAGAATGGGATGAAATATTTACAAAGCATATATATATATATATATATATATATATATATATATATATATAAAATAAAAGGCCCGTAATCTAGAATATATAAAAAATTCTTATAGATTAATATGACAAGCAATACAATTATAAATGGGCAAAATATATGAAATAATATTTCTCCAAAGGAGATATACAATATAAGCTCATGAAAAAAAGTTTACTGTCATAAACCATCAGAGAAATGAAAATTGAAACAACAAATTGAAACAACAACAAGGTATCACTTCACACAGACTTACATGACTATCATCAGAAAGACATAACAAGTGTTGGTGAGGATGTGAAGAAATTAGAACCCTCACACACTACTACTAGGAATGTGAAATGATGCAGCTGCTTTGTAATAATCTCAAAACTCCTCTAAAACTTAAACATGGAGTTACCGTATGACTCAGAAATTCCATTCCTCGGCATATACCCAAGAGATACAAAAATGTATGCCACATAAAAAAGTATATGCAAATGTTTATAGCAGCCTTATTCACAGTAGAAAAATAAAATATTGTATATCTTTGCAATGGAATACCATTTAGCAATAAAAAGAAATGAAATATTGATAAATGCTACAACATGGATAAATCTTGAAAAGATCATGGTAAGGGAAATAAACCAGTCTCAAAAGACCACATATTCTATGTAATCATTTATATGAACTATTCAGAATGGGCAAATCTACAGACAAAAAGATTTGTGGTTGTCAAAGCCTGAGGGAGTTGGGGGTAGTAGGGAGTGGCTACTAATAGGTACAATATTTCTGTTAGATCTAATGCCTTGAATCTATCTGTCACTTCCACTGTATAATCATTAGGGATTTAGGTCATACCTGAATAGTCTAGTAGTTTTCCCTACTTTCTTCAACATAAGTCTGAATTTGGCAATAAGGAGTTCATAGTCTGAGCCACAGTCAGCTCTCGGTCTTGTTTTCTGCTGACTGTATAGAGCTTCTCCATCTTTGGCTGCAAATATAATCAATCTGATTTTGGTATTGACCATCTGGTGATGCCCATGTGTAGAGTCTTCTCCTGTGATGCTGAAGAGGATGTTTGATATGACCAGCATGGTCTCTTGGCAACACTCTGCTAGCCTTTGACCTGCTTCATTTTGGGCTCCAAGGCCAAACTTGCCTGTTACTCCAGGTGTTTCTTGACTTCCTACTTTCCATTCCAGTCCCCTATAATTAAAAGGACATCTTTTGGGTCTGTTAGTTCTAAAAGGTCTTGTAAGTCTTCATAGAACTGTTCAACTTCAGCTTCTTCAGCATTAGTGGTCGGGGCATAGACTTGGATTACTGTGATATTAAATGGTTTGCCTTGGAAACAAATAGAGATCATTCTGTCATTTTTGAGATTGCATCCAAGTACTGCATTTTGGACTCTTTTGTTGACTATGATGGCTACTCCATTTCTTCTAAGGGATTCTTGCCCACAGTAGTAGATATAATGGTCATCTGAGTTAAATTCACCCATTCCAGTCCATTTTAGTTTGCTGATTCCTAAAATGTCGATGTTCACTCTTGCCATCTCCTGTTTGACCACTTCCAATTTGCCTTGATTCATGGACCTAACATTCCAGGTTCCTATGCAATATTGCTCTTTACAGCATCAGACTTTACTTCCATCACCAGTCACATCCACAACTGGGTGTTGTTTTTGCTTTGGCTCCATCTCTTCATTCTTTCTGGAGTTATTTCTCCACTGATCTCCAGGAGCATATTGGGCACCTACCGACCTGGAGAGTTCATCCTTCAGTGTCTATCTTTTTGCCTTTTCATACTGTTCATGGGGTTCTCAAGGCAAGAATACTGAAGTGGTTTGCCATTCCCTTTCTCCAATGGACCACGTTTTGTCAGAACTCTCCACCATGACACATCTGTCTTGGGTGGCCCTACACAGCATGGCTCATAGTTTCACTGAGTTAGACAAGGTTGTGGTCCATGTGATCAGTTTGGTTAGTTTTCTATGATTGTGGTTTTCATTCTGTCTGCCCTCTGATGGATAAGGATAAGAGACTTATGGAAGCTTCAAAAAGATACATGCACCCCTATGTTCATAGCAGCACTATTCACAATAGCCAAGACATGGGAACAACCTAAATAGTCAATGACAGATGAATGGCTAAAGAAAATGTGGTACATATATACTAAATACAGTGGAATATTCAGCCATAAAAAAAGAACAAATTAATGACATTTACAGCAATGTGAATACAACTAGAGATAATCATGCAAAGTAAAAGAAGTCAGAAAGAGACAGACTAATATGATATGATATCATTTAGATGTAGAATCTAAAATATGACACAAATTAAACTGTCTATGAAACAGAAAATCAGGGACACAGAGAATAGAATGGTGATTGCCAAGGGGAGGGGGAGGTGGGAGAGGGCAGGAGTGGGACTCTGAGATTAGCAGATGCAAACTAGTATATATAGAATGGATAAGCAACAAGGTAGGTCCTACTGTATAGCACAGGGAACTATATTTAATATCCTGTGATAAACTATAATGGAAAAGAATATAAAAAAGAATGCATATATATATATATGTATATGTATGTATATATGTATAACTGAGTCACTTGGCTGTACATCAGCAATCAACACAACATTATACTTCAACTATATTCAATTTTTTAAAATTTCTTAAGAAATTTAAAAAGTGAAGATTTTCTGTTATTAACTCCCTTAAACAAGGAAGCTGCAATCCAAGCACAGTTAATGTGGGAGCAAGATCACTCTTTAATACATGAAACAGAGTCAAAAGCAGTAGGACACAGGCTGGATTGTAAAAGAAATAATATCATAACTATACCTGAATCCATATTGGACCTCTATGTAACTATTTACTGTGTCAGGGAGGGAAAAAATAAAAACTTCTACTATCCTTCTAGGTTCTTTTAGTAGCCTAAGAATTAAATTGACATGAGACAGATTAATAGGAGAAAATCAAACAAAAGTTTAATAACATATATCGATGAAAGAGACCCAGGAAAAGTGAATAACTAACCAAAGTGGCAAAAGCACTCATCTTAAAAACCATTTTCAGCTAAAGACTAAAGCAACAGTTAGAACCAGACTTGGAACAACAGACTGCTTTCAAACTGGGAAAGGAGTACATCAAGGCTATATGTTATCACCCTGCTTATTTAACTTATATGCAGAATACATCATGAGAAATGCCTGGCTGGATGAAGCACAAACTGGAATCAAGTTTGCCAGGAGAAACATCAATAAGCTCAGATATGCACACAACAACTACCCTTATGGCAGAAAGCAAAAAGGAACTGGAGAGCCTCTTGATAAAAGTGAAAGAGGAGAGTGAAAAAGCTGGCTTTAAACTCAACATTCAAAAAATGAAGATTATGGCATCTGGTTCCATCACTTTATGACAAATAGATGGGCAAACAACAGAAACAGTGAATGACTTTATTTCTGGGGGGGCTCCAAAATCACTGCAGATGGTGACTGAAGCCATGAAATTAAAAGACATTCCTTGAAAGAAAATCTATGACCAACCTAGACAGCACATTAAAAAGCAGAAACGTTACTTTGCCAACAAAGGTCCATCTAGTCAAAGCTATGGTTTTTCCAGTAGTCATGTATGGATGTGAGAGTTGGACCATAAAGAAAGCTGAGCGCTGAAGAACTGATGCTTTTGAATTGTGGTGTTGGAGAAGACTCTTGAGAGTCCCTTGGACTGCAAGGAGATCCAACCAGTCCATCCTAAAGGAAATCAGTCTTGAATATTCATTGGAAGGACTGATACTGAAGCTGAAACTCCAATATTTTGGCCACCTGATGCGAAGAACTGACTCACTGGAAAAGACCCTGATGCTGAGAAAGATTGAGGGCAGGAGGAGAAGAGGACGACAGAGGATGATGGCTGGATGGCATCACCGACTCGATGGACATGAGTTTGAGCAAGCTCTGGAGTTGGTGATGGACAAGGAAGCCTGGTGTGCTGCAGTCCATGGGGTCGCAAAGAGTCAGACATGATGGAGAGACTGATCTGATCTGACCAGCTAAAGATAAAAGAGGGCGTTGGGAGTAGTGGTTTGAAACTTAAAAGGGGAGGAACCCAATATGATGGAAATGGAAAGCAAATGTTTGGTAACCAAATGTTTGCTGGGCCATGAAAAACTATGGGACACAGAGTAGACTTCAATCTCTAGGTCCTGCTGAGTTTCCCCCTACCACACCTAGCCCATAATCTTTTATCTTTCTATTTAATTGAAGGGTTTCCCTGATGGCTCAGAAGGGAAAGAATCCACCTGCAATTCAGGAGACCTGGGTTCAATTACCTGGAAAAGGGAACGGCTATCCACTCCAGTATTCTCGCTGGGAGAATTCCAAGGACAAAAGAGCCTGGTGGGTTACAGTCCATTTGGTCACAAAGAGTTGGACACAACTGAGTGACTTTCATTTCACTTCACTTCATAGTTGACTTATAGTATTTTATTAGTTGAGGTATACAACAGTGATTTGATATGTTTATAAATTATGAACATTACAAAGTTATTACAATACAATTGACTATATTCCCTGTGCTATACACTGCATCTCTGAGATTTATTTTATAACTGGTGGTTTGTACCTCTTAATCCCCTTCACCTAGTTTGCCCATATGCCCATATCCCTCCCCTTTGGCAACCACTAGTTTCTTCTCTGTATTATTTCTCTTTTCTTAAATTTTTTCACTTATTTTGTGTTTTGTTTATTTCTTAGATTCCACATAACCTTGGTAGAAATCTCTGGTGACAGCTCTATTTCAGGAATAGGTCCTCTATCTAAATTCTTTTAGGTAGTGAGGAGTAAAGTCAAAGATACCTGAGTTTCTTGGGCCTAGATTGTTTTATAATCCTCATGTCAGAGATGCATTTTGGGGTGGTAAATTTCCTTCTCTTACAATTGCAATTTTCATTTCAAAATATAGGCTCAGTCATTTTTGAGATAAAAAATCCTTCTAGAAAATTTTCCTATTCATTGATTTCAAAATGTACATTCATTTTTTCCTCTTAAGTTTTATACCAGTACCACAGAAACAACTATGGTAACTGAGGATAAGACCCAGCGTTTAAGGTCTCCAGGACTAATTTCAACACTGTATTTGCAAGCTCTATATAGTGGAATTCTGTGTAAGTTTTCATCAAGGGGAAAAGCAGCTGTGAAAACATTTATGGACAGGTAAACGGCAACCCACTCCAGTATTCTTGCCTAGAAAATCCCATGGATGGATGGAGGAGCGTGGTAGGCTCTACTCCCTGGGGTCGCAAAGAGTCAGACACGACCTAGCGACTTCACTATTCACTATCACTGTAATGGGTTGAAAAGCATCCCCCCCTAAATTCACGTCCACTCAGAAGCTAAGGATGTTACCTTATTTGAAAATAGGGTATTTGTCAATGTAGTTAAAGATCTTGCAATGAAATCATCCTGGAATTAGCGTGGGTACTAAATTCAGGTATGACCTAAATCAAATCCCTTATGATTATACACTGCAGGTGACAAATAGATTCAAGGGTTTAGATCTGGTTGACAGAGTGCCTGAAGACTTATGGACAGAGGTTTGTGACATTGTACACGAGGCAGTTACGAAAACCAGCATAAAGAAAAGGAAATACAAGAAAGCAAGGTGGTTGTCTGAGGACACCTTACAAATTGCTAAGAAAAGAAGAGAAATGAAAGGCACAGGAGAAAGTGAAAGAGATAGCCATTTGAATGCAGAGTTCCAGAGAATAGCAAGGAGAGATAAGAAAGTCTTCTTAAGTGAACAATGCAAAGAAATAGAGGAAAACAATAGAATGGGAAAGACTAGAGATCTCTTCAAGAAAATTAGAGATATCAAGGGAACATTTCATGCAAAAATGGGCATGATAAAGGACAGAACAGCAAGGACCAAACAGAAGCAGATGAGATTAAGAAGAGATGACAAGGATACAAGAAGAACTATACAAGAAAAATCTTAATGACCCTGATAACCATGATGTTGTGGTCACTCACCTAGAGCCAGACATCCTAGAGTGTGAAGTCAAGTGGGCCTTAGGAAGCGTTACTAAGAACAAAGCTAGTGGAGGTGATGGAATTCCAGTTGAACTATTTAAAATCCTAAAGATGATGCTGTTAAAGTGCTGCACTCAATATGGCAGCAAATTTGGAAAACTCAGCAGTGGCCACAGGACTGGAAAAGGTTAGTTTTCATTCCAATCTCAAAGAAGGGAAATGCCAAAGAATGTTCAAACTACCATACAGTTGCACTCATTTCACATGCTAGCAAGGTAATGCTCAAAATCCTTCAAGCTAGGCTTCAGCAGTACATGAACTGAGAACTTCCAGATGTACAAGCTGGATTTAGAAAAGGCAGAGGAACCAGAGATCAAATTGCCAACATTTGCTGGATCACAGAGAAAGCAAGGGAATTCCAGAAAAACATGTGCTTCTGCTTCAGTGACTATGCTAAAGCCTCTGACTGTGGATCACAAAGAACGGTGAAAAATTCTTAAAGAGATGCAAGTACCAGACCACTTTAAATGCCTCCTAAGAAACCTGTATGCAGATCAAGAAGCAACACTTAGAACTGGACACAGAACAAATGACTGGGTCAAAATTGGGAAAAGAGTATGACAAGGCTGTACATTTCACCCTGCTTATTTAACTTATAGGCAGAGTACATATTGCAAACTTCCGGGATGGGTGAGTCACAAGCTGGAATGCAACCTCAGATATACAGGTAATACAACTCTAATGGCAGAAAGTGAAGAGGAACTAAAGAGCCTCTTGATGAGGGTGAAAGAGGAGAGTGAAAAATCTGGCTTAAAACTCAACATTCAAAAACTAAGATCATGGCATCTGGTAAAGAGAAGGGGGAAAAGTGGAAGCAGTGAGAGATTTTTTTCTTGGGCTCCAAAATCACTGCAGATGGTGACTGCAGTCATGAAATTAAAAGACACTTGCTCCTGACAAGGAAAGCTATGACAAACCTAGACAGCGTATTCAAAAGCAGAAGACATCACTTTGCCTACAAAAGTCCATCTACTCTGAGCTATGGTTTTTCCAGTAGTCACGTATGGATGTGAGAGTTGGACCATAAAGAAGGCTGAGCACTGAAGAATTGATGCTTTCAACTGTGGTGCTGGAGAAGACTCTTGAGAGTCCCTTGGACAGCAAGGAGATCAAACAAGTCAATCCTAAAGGAAATCAATCCTGAATATTCATTGGAAGGACTGATGCTGAAGCTGAAGCTCCAATACTTTGGCCACCTGATGCAAAGAGCCGACTCATTGGAAAAGACCCTGATGCTGGGAAAGATTGAAGGCAAAAGGAGAAGAGGGCAGCAGAAGATGAGATGGTTAGATAGCATCACCGACTCAATGGACATGAAGTTTGAGCAAACTCCAGGAGACAGTGGAGAACAGAGGAGCCTGGCATGCTGCAGTCCTTGAGGTCTGAAAGAGTCCGACATGACTTACGGACTCAACAACAACAACAGTAACTAAATTCAATGACTGGTAAGAAAATAGAGGTAGGTATGGACACTGGCAAAGAGGAGACACAGAAAGGAGAGACACCTGAAGACGTAGGGTGAGATTGGAAAACATTTGCTTCCATAAACCAAGGGACACCAGGATTTCAGGCAGTCACCAGAAGCTAAGAGAGTGTCATAGGATAATTTCTCAGAGCTTCCATAAAGAACCAAACCCACCAACCACTTGATTTTTAACTTCTGATCTTTTGAGTTGTGAGAGACAAAAAGTAGTTTTGTTTCAAGTCACCAAATTTGTGATAATTTGTGACATCTGCCCTTGGAAATTAATACATATAACAAGAAAAATTTGACTTCAAATTCATCTCATAAACTCAGACGCAAAATTAATAAGTGGATCCCCAAAACCCCAAAACCTGTAAGAGGCAGAGCAAGTAGATATCACCCATAATAAAGAATATCCCAGAATGAATATACCATTGATTCCTTTAGCCTTCTTTCATTGCTGATGTTTTGAGATTGCCATGCTCAAAGTGATTCATGCCTCATGATACTTAAGAACATGTCACAAATGGTCCTCCTATTCATGCCTGCCAGAGACCTTTCAAGGCTGAAGAAAGAAAAGCCAAGAATTATGCGAATGGCAGACAGTGATTGTAAGGGCTTCTGAGGGGTGCAGTGGTAAAGAATCTGCCTGCCGATGCAGGAGATGCAAGAGACGTGGGTTCCATCCCTGGGCCAGGAAGATCCCCTGGAGGAGGAAATGGCAACCCACTCCAGTATTCTTGCCTGGGAAACCCCATGGACAGAGGAGCCTGGAGGGCTACAGTCCATGGGATCGCAAAGAATCGAACACAACCAAGCATGCACGCACTGATAATGACTGTAGTCTATACATCCAAGCACTTCCTAAAAGATATAATTGGCCAAGCTATGCGGGAGAAAGCAGACACAAGAGAGAGACTTTCTAGTCACAGCAGGATTGGAGAGGAGGGATAAAAACTATCTGCAAAAGACTTTTATTAATACTACTTAAGACATAGATATTATTGACTTAGTTGGGAAAGAAGGAAAAATGGCACATCTTGGGTTTATTTGGCAGTCTTTTAAAAGCAGGACTTCTCCTAAAGATTCCTAGTCCATGCAAAACTAGGTAAAAGCATCAGAGAACCACTGACCAAAACCGCACAAGCCAGGCATGTTATCAAGCCAGGCATGATAACAATCGCTTGCATGCTCAATCTCACAACAGGAGATCCCAATAAGGAACACAGAAGCGACAAGCTGTGGCCAACTGGAAGAATTCAGGAGGTGTCAAAATGAGGGAGCAGAGGTCAGCCCATAATATGTCCTCCCAACTTCCCAGAAACCCTCACCCTAGACTCCATCTTGACAGAGATGGGTGCCAGCAGGAAGGACCCTGAGTCAGACCAGATATGGGCACAAGCAAGATGATTAAGCAGAGACAACCTGGAAACTAACCCCATTACCATAAAAGCTGAGACTGCAAGCCACACAGCAGAGCAGTTCTCCTGATTCTTTACCCTGCTGCTCTCCACTCAAGAACTCACTTCCAATAAGGTCTTTTGCTTTGTCAACACGTGTGTCTCCTCGGACAAATCATTTCTGAGTGTTAGATAAGAGCCTTCTCTTGGGCCCTGGAAGGGATCCCCCTTCCAGTAATAAAAGGATATTGATAGGACTGTACAACATCATCAATACTATGATAAGCAAAGAAAGAAATGTAAGAGGACATTAGAAATATGACGGCAAAAAAACTTTAAAATTTGGAAGGGATATATAATTCAAAACAGAATTACTATCTCCTGAAATTTTAAGAGGGAAAGGACATATTCTACCTAGGTCACACTTTGCTCAGGGAACTCCCCCTCACTACCAAACTTGTCTACTCTCCCTTGATCACAATCATGTTCTCTAATTTCAATATACATGTTAATGACTCATTTCTTCCTTTAACCATTAAAAAGCTTTTTAGTGGTGAAAAAGTGTTAGTCACTCAGTCATGTCTGACTTTTTGTGACTCCATGGACTGTAGCCCACCAAGTTCCTCTGTCCATGGAATTTTCCAGGCAAGAATACTGGAGTGGGTAGCCATTCCCTTCTCCAGGGGATCTTCCTGACCCAGGGATTGAACCCAGGTCTCCTGCACTGCAGGCAGATTCTTTACTGTCTGAGCCACCATGGGCTGGTATCCCTCTCTGTATTCATGTCTCCTATTTCCTGATATGGTCTCCATTTAACATAAAAATATATCTAAAATTTTGCTGGTCAACAACTTTTAATTAGTTACATTTTTAGATAAAATAAAATGAGCTGATATAGGATAGCTGATATATACATATCATAAGCTGATATATATAGTTATAACTCTTATATAGTTCTTTGATAGAGTCAAGCCTCTTGATATAAACTAATCTACCTTTTCAGCTTTACCTTGCACTAGTCCATAAAATAAGTCATATGCTCTAAAGAAACAGAGGAGGTATTTCCAAAGTTACTTTACAATTAGTTTTGTTACTCTATATCTCTCAGATTCTGTACCCCCATATACTCTATACTATACTCTTCTTTTTCTATATATTCAAATCACATTTGTTTTAAAGTTTACACACTTCCCTGATCATTCAAGACAGAATAATACTTTTCTTTCATGAATTCCAACAGCACGTGTTTATAATTCATTAGGTACTATACATCTCATTGAATTGTAGTTATTTTTGAAACTGTAAAATCATAGAATATTCTAGATAGAATAAACTTAGAAAAAAGATATATATTTCCACATATCCATAGCTTGCTTGAAGAAAAGAATCACCACGGAGGATGCTTATTGGCAACCAGATCCGAAAGAGACACATGCACCCCAATGTTCATCGCAGCACTGTTTATAATAGCCAGGTCATGGAAGCAACCTAGATGCCCATCACCAGACGAATGGATGAGGAAGCTGTGGTACATATACACCATAGAATATTACTCAGCCATCAAAAAGAATTCATTTCAATCAGTTCTAATGAGATGGGTGAAACTGGAACCCATTATACAGAGCGAAGTAAGCCAGAAAGATAAAGACCATTACAGTATACTAACACATATATATGGAATTTAGAAAGATGGTAACGATAACCTTATATGCAAAAAAAGAAAAAGAGACTCAGCTGTATAGAACAGACTTGTGGACTCTGTGGGAGAAGGCGAGGGCGGGATGTTTCAAGAGAACAGCATCGAAACATGTATATCTAGGGTGAAACAGATCACCAGCCCAGGTTGGATGCATGAGACAAGTGCTCAGGCCTGGTGCACTGGGAAGACCCAGAGGGATGGGGTGGAGAGGGAGGTGGGAGGGGGGACCGGGATGGGGAATACATGTAAATCCATGGCTAATTCATTTCAATGTATGACAAAAACCACTGCAATGTTGTAAAGTAATTAGCCTCCAACAAATAAAAATAAATGGAAGAAAAAAAAATAAATAAAATAAAAGCAAATAGCCTTTGGTAAAAAAAAAAAAAGAAAAGAAAAGAAAATATAGATTCCTGGATGCAGCTTCTAACCGACTTCATCAGAATCTTCAGAGCCTGGGCATCTATACTTTTAATAATTATCCAGATGAGTTCATAACCACTCAAATTTAGGAGCCAGTGGCCCAGTCTCTTCCCCTCATTTCATAAGTGAGATGACTGTAATTATCTGCCTGAAAATAAGTACCATGCCCCGAGATCATATGGGTAGCTAGAAGCATGGTCAAAACCACAGCTAAGGTAACATATGCTTTCCATGGCATATCCATCCCATCCAGGAGTATAAGCCTTAGAGAGAGAAACTGGGTCTTTGTCCTCCCACTCAGCCCCATGATATTTTGCTTTATAAATTGCACATAACCACTGAGAAATGCGTGGTGAATTAATTTTAGAAATGTAGACTGAAGATTCTATGTCAGTAACATCCAAATAGGTTAATAAAAATCATATTACTTGAGACAACTTTATAACTGAACACACCAGATTTAAAAAGAAATGGAAAGAAATGGATAAATGCACATTTTCTTTTAAATAAATACTAGCACTGTGCTCCATAAAATTCCTTCACAGTGCTCTCCTGCCACGTTCCAGGGACTATAAAATATTTTAATTTCAACTTGTTTACTGGGAAATTCATACAGTGAAGTTCCCTCTGTTGCAAAGTCTGTGGACCTGATGAGGAGATAATATCACAGGTTGATGAGAAAAGGTAGTCCCTCTATAAACACAAGAGGGAGCTATGAGATTTGAAAAGGTTTGAAAAGCAAACAGAAAAAAAAAGGGGGGGGGGAGGTAATGCAGCTGTCAAGGTATGTTGTTTTAGGAAATAATGAAAACTCTTCTAATTTTCCACCCTGTGACATAGGATTATTTCATTCACATTTAAGCATGTAGGT
Organism: Odocoileus virginianus; assembly: GCF_023699985.2. Taxonomy (NCBI): domain Eukaryota; kingdom Metazoa; phylum Chordata; class Mammalia; order Artiodactyla; family Cervidae; genus Odocoileus; species Odocoileus virginianus. The sequence continues at coordinate 8,519 of NW_027224486.1, read as the reverse complement.
TTTTGTACTGTTGTTCTTTATTAAAAAAAAAAAAAAAAAGAGCTCAAATTGTACCTTCTTAGCATCAGCATTTTTTTCATCTTTGCTATGTCCCTGCACTTGTTTTGATCTGACAAGCTTAATGTCATTTGATAGGATGAAAGCAAACCATTTTCTGTGAGCTGAGTGCTTCAAGGGCACTCATCCATTTTGTGTGGAATTTCTATCCTTTCTAGCAGTTCTATCTTCTTTGCTTTAGATAACAGAATAAAAATGAATACATTACAAAGTCTGAAATCCTGTCAGGCAAAAAAAATTAACTCCTCATACTATCTAGCATCCTAAGATGTATACAGAAAGTTATATTAAATATAATAATATCCTTTACCTAAAAATAAAGGTAGCCATCATTTAGCCAAATAAAAGCAGCCATATTAAATATAAGATCCTTTATCTAAAAATAAAAGCAGTCATACAATAAGAATATATATCCATGTTTCAAGTATTTTATTCAGCACTAATGATATGAAGAAGATTTTATTTCATAGCCACAAAATTACCTCTCTAATGAGGTATATTTATTTCAGTTTTACAGATTAGGAAACGGAAACTTAAAACCTTAAATTTGTCAAAAGGAAATGTCTACAGATAGTTAAACCTTAATACAGATACTGACCTGCCTGAGTCCAAACCCTAAGTAATCACCTTTTATTTCTCAAAGTATGTTTGTAGGTACAGCCTTATCAGTCTCATCTGGGAACATGTAAGATATACAGGTATCTGGCCCCACTCAAAACTGACTGAATAAGAAACTGCATTTTTAAGTCTCCTGATACTACTCAATAGCTAAAAAACAAAATATCCAATTTAAAAATGGGAAAAACAGACAGTTTTCCAAAGAAGACATACAGATAGGCACATGAAAAGATGCTCAGCATTACTAATCATCAGGGAAATACAAATCAAAACCACAATGAGATACACCTCACACCTGTCAGAATGGCTATCCTCAAAAGAAAACAAGCAATAAATGTTGGTGAGGATGTGGAGAAAAGGGAACCCTCCTACACTGCTGGTGGGAATGTAAATTGGTACAGCCACTATGGAAAACAGTATGGAAGTTCCTCAAAAAATTAAAAATAGAACTACCATATGATCCAACAATTCCACTTTCAGCTGTTTATCTGAAGAAAACAGAACACTACCTCAAAAAGATACATGTACCCCCACATACATTGCAGTATTATTTACAATAGCCAAGGCATGGAAACAACCTGTGTTCTTTGATGGATGAATGGATAAATTGTGGAATATATTGTTGAGGAGGAAGAAATTTTCCTCTACATCTCTAGGTTCTTCTGGGTTGCCTAAAAATTCAACTGAAATGAGACAAATTGACAGGAGAAAATCAAACAAAAGTTAATAACCGGTATACCTGACAGACCCAGGAAAACAAAATGGCCAAAGCCCTCACCTTAAATACTATCTTTAGCTAAAGACAAAAAAGGATATTAGGAGTAGTGGTTTGGGACTTGAAAGAGGAGGAAGACAATTGACATGGAGATGGAAAAGCAAATGTTTGATAAATATCTACCAAATATTTCCTAAACAAATATTTGCTGGGCATGCAGAGATAATGGGACACAGAGTGGACTCTTCTCTGCTGAGTCTCCCCCACCACACCTAGCCCAAGTACTTTAAAAATATATCTGTTGATAGCTCTATTCTGAAAACAGGCCCTTGGGGCAGGGTGGGAGGGGCGATTAAAAAGATTTCCTGAGTGTTCTGTTTCTTAAAAATAATAAGCCTTAATTAATGCTCATGCGAAAGAGACACATTTGGGGGTGGCAATTTTTGCTTCCCCACAACATACACAATGAAATATTATTCAACCATAAAAAAGAATGAAATACTGCCACATGTGACAAAATAGACTATAAGAACACTATGCTAAGTGAAATAGACAGAGTAGAGAAATACTGAATGATCTCACATACACACAGAATCTAAAAAAAGAAAAAAGTGGTGGAGATGGATGAAATGAGTGAAGAGGGTCAAAAGGTACAAATTTGCAGTTAAAAAATAAATAAGCCGTGGGTATGTAATACTCAGTATGATGACTGGGGTTTAAAATGTTGTATATTTAAAAGTTGTTAAGAGATTAAATGTTCAAAGCTCTTGTCATAAGAAACAAAAATTTTTCTAATAAAAAAGTAGAACAAAAAGTCTGCTGGATGAGTTTTAAGAGCATAAAAGTTTGAATAACATGGTTATAAAGGTCTAGAGTGCCTGTCGTCTTGTAGAGCTCAAGAACATACAGGGTTAATAATCTAAGAAATATATTTTAACCAGTAGTTCAAACATCATATTAGGTGAAAAATATGGCTTTTATAGATCAGAGAAACATCTTTATATCACTCATATTTGTTTTAAAATTTAGTTACAATATGAAGCGTCTGGGAACATATGACTAGCATGCCTCCATTACTTATCATCATAAAACATCCAGAGAGTTCTTATTCACTTTACCCTCTATGACATATTATCTATCAGTTTAGTTCAGTTCAGTCGCTCAGTCATGTCTGACTCTTTGTGACTCCATGGACTACAGCACGCCAGGTTTCCCATCACCAACTCCCAGAGCCTACTGAAACTCATGTCCATCGAGTCGGGGATGCCATTCAACCATTCCATTCTCTGTCGTCCCCTTCTCCTTCTGCCTTCAATCTTTCCCAGCATCAGGGTCTTTTCCAATGAGTCAGCTCTTCGCATCAGGTGGCCAAAGTATTGGAGTTTCAGCTTCAGCATAAGTCCTTCCAATGAATATTCAGGACTGATTTCCTTTAGGATGGACTGGTTGGATCTCCTTGCAGTCCAAGGGACTCTCAAGAGTCTTCTCCAACACCACAGTTCAAAAGCATCAATTCTTCAGCACTCAGCTTTCTTTATGGTCCAACTCTCACATCCATACATGACTACTGGAAAAACCATAGCTTTGACTAGACAGACCTTTGTCAGCAAAGTAATGTCTCTGTCTTTTTAATATGCTGTCTAGGTTGGTCATAGCTTTCTTCCAAGGAGCAAGAGTCTTTTAATTTCATGGCTGCAGTCACCATCTGCAGTGATTTTGGAGCCCCCCAAAATAAAGTCTCTCACTGTTTCCATTGTTTCCCCATCTATTTGTCATGAAGTGATGAAGAAGTCTATATAGATAGATAAAACTAACTACAAAAACTGATAAAAAGGACTCCTTGCCTTTCAGGAAGTTAGAGTTGCAGTTGACCATCTGCCTTAGAATACAAAAATATTCTTCAGTTTAAAAAGAAAGGGTAATATCACAAGCATGAAAATCAAAACTGTAATCAGAAATCTTCAGGCAAACAAAAGCCCAGGACCAGACAGTTTCACAGCTAAATTCTATGAAAAATTCAGGGAAGAGCTAACACCTATCTTACTGAAACTCTTTCAGAAAACTGCAGAAGAAGGCAAACTTCCAAACTCATTCTATGAGGCCACCATTACCCTAATACCAAAACCAGACAAAGATGCCACAAAAAAAGAAAACTACAGGCCGATATCACTGAGAAACATAGATGCAAAAATCCTTCACAAAATTCTAGCAAACAGAATCCAACAACATATTAAAAAGGTCATACATCATGACCAAGTGGGCTTTATCCCAGGAATGCAAGGATTCTTCAATATCTGCAAATCAATCAATGTGATATACCATATTAACAAACTGAAAGATAAAAACCATATGATTATCTCAATAGATGCAGAAAAAGCCTTTGACAAAATTCAGCATCCATTTATGATAAAAAAAAAACTCTCCAGAAAGCAGGAATAGAAGGAACATAACTCAACATAATAAAAGCTATATATGACAAACCCACAGCAAACATTATTCTCAATGGTGAAAAATTGAAAGCATTTCCCTTAAAGTCAGGAACAAGACAAGGGTGCCCACTCTCACCACTACTATTCAACATAGTTTGGAAGTGTTGGCCACAGCAATCAGAGCAGAAAAAGAAATAAATAAAAGGAATCCAGATAGGAAAAGAAGAAGTAAAACTCTCACTGTTTGCGGATGACATGATGCTCTACATAGAAAACCCTAAAGAATCTACCAGAAAATTACTAGAGCTAATCAGTGAATACAGTAATGTTGCAGGATATAAAATTAACACACAGAAATCCCTAGCATTCCTATACAAAAACAATGAGAAAATTTAAAAGGTAAATTAAGGAAACAATAACATTCACCATTGCAAGAAACAGAATAAAATACTTAGGAGTATATCTACCTAAAGAAACAAAAGACCTATACATAGAAAACTATAAAACACTGATAAAGAAATCAAAGAGGACACAAACAGATGGAGAAATGTACTGTGTTCATGGATTGAAAGAATCAATATTGTGAAAATGACTATACTACCCAAAGCAATCTATAGATTCAATGCAATCCCTATCAAGCTACCAATGATATTTTTCACAGAACTAGAACAAATAATTTCACAATTTGTATGGAAATACAAAAAACCTCGAATAGCCAAAGCAATCTTGAGAAAGAAGAATGGAACTGGAGGAATCAACCTGTCTGACTTCAGGCTCTACTACAAAGCCACAGTCATCAAGACAGTATGGTACTGGCACAAAGACAGAAATATAGATCAATGGAACAACATAGAAAGCCCAGAGATAAATCCACGAACCTATGGACACCTTATCTTCGACAAAGGAGGCAAGGATATACAATGGTAAAAGACAACCTCTTTAACAAGCGGTGCTGGGAAAACTGGTCAACCACTTGTACAAGAATGAAACTAGAACACTTTCTAACACCATACATGAAAATAAACTCAAAATGGATTAAAGATCTAAATGTAAGACCAGAAACTATCAAACTCCTAGAGGAGAACATAGGCAAAACACTCTCCGACATAAATCACAGCAGGATCCTCTATGACCCACCTCCCAGAATATTGGAAATAAAAGCAAAAATAAACAAATTGGACCTAATTAAACTTAAAAGCTTTTGCGCAACAAAGGAAACTATACGCAAGGTGAAAAGACAGTTTGAGAACGGGAGAAAATAATAGCAAATGAAGCAACAGACAAAGGATTAATCTCAAAAATATACAAGCAACTCCTGCAGCTCAATTCCAGAAAAATAAATGACCCAATCAAAAAATGGGCCAAAGAACTAAACAGACATTTCTCCAAAGAAGATATACAGATGGCTAACAAACACATGAAAAGATGCTCAACATCACTCATTATCAGAGAAATGCAAATCAAAACCACAGTGAGGTACCATTACACGCCAGTTAGGATGGCTGCTATCCAAAAGTCTACAAGCAATAAATGCTGGAGAAGGTGTGGAGAAAAGGGAAGCCTCTTACACTGTTGGAGGGTGCAAACTAGTACAGCCACTGTGAAGAACAGTGTGGAGGTTCCTTAAAAAACTGGAAGTAGAACTGCCATATGACCTAGCAATCCCACTCCTTGGAATACACACCGAGGAAACCAGATCTGAAAGAGACACATGCACCCCAATGTTCATCGCAGCACTGTTTATAATAGCGAGGACATGGAAGCAACCTAGATGCCCATCAGCAGACGAATGGATAAGGAAGCTATGGTACATATACACAATGGAATATTAGTCAGACATTAAAAAGAATACATTCGAATCAGTTCTAATGAGATGGATGAAACTGGAGCCCATTATACAGAGTGATGTAAGCCAGAAAGATAAAGACCAATACAGTATACTAACACATATATATGGAATTTTAAAAGATGGTAACGATAACCCTATATGCAAACCAGAAAAAGAGACACAGATGTATCGAACAGACTTTTGGACTCTGTGGGAGAAGGCGAGGGTAGGATGTTCTGAGAGAATAGCACTGAAACAAGTATACTATCAAGGGTGAAACAGATTGGATTGCCCAGGTTGGATGCATGAGACAAGTGCTCAGGGCTGGTGCACTGGGAAGACCCAGAGGGATGGGATGGGGAGGGAGGTGTGGGAGGGGGGATCGGGATGGGGAACACATGTAAATCCATGGCTGATTCATGTCAATGTATGGCAAAAACCACTGCAATATTGTAAAGTAATTAGCCTCCAACTAATAAAAATAAATGAAAAAATAAATAAAATAGAAAGGGTAAAATAAAGATTGCTTCATTCTTCTTTTCTCCCCTTTCCCATTCCTCATGTTGTTCTACTGCTTCCTTGGCAAAGTAGACTCCAAGATCTTCCGATATTGCTTAATCTCTCATTCATCCCTCCAGGGAGTGATTGAGAAAAGAAAGACCCATGGAGTTTGAGAATTATCAACTTCATGTGATAAGAAATGGCTACCAGTTCTAGTCCTTTCATTATAAATAATGTGCTACTCTCCAACCCCATGGGAGAGCTTGGTTCTAATAAACAACTCTCCAAGAATATAAAGAAACAAATTGAAATTTTTTGAAAGAATGAAGGCATTCTAGGGAGACATGCCCCGAAGCCATTTGGAAGTTTCTTAATGGAAATGAGGAGCTGAAGAAAGCAAAAGTGAATTTTAAATCACCTTCCAGACTAAATTATCTGATAGTGTATTAGAGTCAGTTTCAAATGTCCATGTCTGATTGTGAGTTACGTTTGTTTTTAAAATGCAAAAAACACCTAATGACCAAATAAGATACTTTTGATGACCAATATTTACTAAAAGAAATATTTTAATTTTTAATACAAACTTAAACAGTTTCAAGTAATCAGGAAAATGGGAAAAACAAGAAAATGGAAGAAAATATAATGAGCTAAGACTTTTTTTTTTCTTTCATATTTGAAAAAGGAGGCCTCCAACTGCTTTCTTTAGGGTCCGTCATGTCTCATTCTCCATTCTTTTCCCTTTCTTATTGCCATTTTTTCCTGACTGCACTATTTCATCTGCATTCAAGATCTTTTGATGTCAAGTGGCACAAAGTGTTCCTTTTCATCATTTTTGAACTCCTGGTGGATATTTACACCATAATTTACAAAAAGGGCATCAGTCAAACTTAAGATATTATCATCATCACAGTCACTGAAATGAAGTGTTAATGCTTAGCTGAAAGAGGTAATAAATTGGCTGGTTCTGCTGACCTGGAAGCACAAACAAGTTTTAAGAAACTACTTCTCAGTCCAGGAAAAGGAAACATCACAAATTCAATGTTTTCTATTGCTCAGTATTTTTGGGGTTTTTTTTTTTTCGAATCAGGTAAGAGAACAACGTTTCAACAGAATGAGTCAAAAACAGATTTTTATGAGGAAATAAAACTCGTTTTATAATGCAGTGCCACCTCCTTTGTTTTTTCATTGTTCATATTATAGGGTGTTGACTGGAAGAAAAAGCCTTCAGTAACCCTCAATTTATTTCCTGATTAAGAATATTAGGAGCTGAACGTAATATTAAATATAAAGCACTTCAGTTCTCATATTTTATTGATATAGCATCTGAGATATAGAACAGCAGCAGGATGACTCAGAAGGCTGAACTAAGATATTAAAGGACTAACTGGTGACCCAGGAATGGGCCTGGGCCCTAAACCAAGAAACTGGACTCAAAAGCCCAGTAGAATTTTAGAATTACTGTGAACTATTCCTCCTTTTGAATAGAACTGTCAACTAAGGCCATCCTATGTCCATCTTAGGGCTTCCCTGGTGGCTCAGATGGTAAAGAATCTGTCTGCCAATGCAGGAGACTGGGGTTTGATCCCTGGGTTGGGAAGATCCCCTGGAGAAAGAAATGGCAATCCACTCTAGTATTCTTGCCTGGAGAATCCCATGGACAAAGGAGCCTGGCGGGCTACAGTCCATGGAATTGCAAAGAGTCAGACATGACTGAGTGACTAAGAGTTTCAGTTTCATGCCCATCTCAATATCATATGTTAGATGTGAAAAGGGCAGATAACCTGTCTTTTTATTCCACAGGTCTTCTGTTTAAGAGGAATAAAACTTGAGGAAATACACCTGAAGTGTTTTCTATATCCAGACCTAATTAAAGTGGCAAAGTCCTACATGGTCATATGTTACCATAAGAAAATAAGAGCTTAATGGTCTTGAAAGGGGGTGGATATACTTTTTAATGTGAGAATGTTGATATTATCTGTCCAGGGAATTGACTCTGGTAATTAAAAATGGCCACAAGTCCTCACACTTCTTTCATTGAGAGATTATTTTTTCCTTCCTTTGAACCTAGTCTGGCCCATGGTTGCTTTGAAAATGGAATCTCATAGAAGAGATGCAGAACTGATACTATGTATTTGCCTGGTCCTAGACTTTAAGAGGACTGATGCTTCTGCTATGATCTTTTATAAACCTGACCATTATCGAAGAAGTCTAACTAGAGTAGAAAGCTGACAGACGACACGGAGAGGCTCTGATAAAGGGGCTGGGGGGCTGGGGGATGGGAACCAGCCAACACCCAGTCGTTCCAAGAGAGCCGTCCCAGTCACCCTAGCTAATTCAGTGGATAAAATGAAGAAATGAGTCCTACAGTCTA
>NW_027224485.1:0-21345 GCF_023699985.2 Odocoileus virginianus | reverse complement strand
CTTCCATTGTTTCCCCATCTATTTGCCATGAACTGATGGGACTGGATGCCATGACTTTAGGTTTCTGAATGTTGAGTTTTAAGGCAACTTTTTCACTCTTCTCTTACAGTTTCATCAAGAGGCTCTATAGTTCTTTTTCACTTTCTTCTTGCTGAAGCTGAAACTCCAATACTTCGGCCACCTGATGCAAAGAAAGGATTCATTGGAAAAGACCCTGATGCTGGGCACGATTGAAGGCAGGATGAGATGGTTGGATGGCATCACCAAGTCGATGGACATGAGCTTGAGGAAGCTCTGGGAGTTGGTGATGGACAGGGAAGCCTGGCGTGCTGCAGTCCATGGGTCACAAAGAGTGGGACACGACTGAGCGACTGGACTGAACTGGGGCAAAATGAGGACTACCGCCCAGGAGGGAGAACTTCAGAGAGCTCTGAGGGACTGCTCCAAAGTGGCAGTGGGGGAAGGTCAATATATAAGGTTTTGGTGAAGGGCGAGTTCAATGCCATTAAGCACTCATTTCCCAAAAGGTTTCTTGCTAATCATGAGGATCTGATATAACCATGAAAAGATTTAGTGCTCCTCTAGCCATGAGGAGATGCAAGGATTGAGATCATAAAATATGTTCCTCAGTCCAGTTCAGTCGCTCAGTCGTGTCTGACTCTTTGCGACCCCATGAATCGCAGCACACCAGACCTCCCTGTCCATCACAAACCCCTGGAGTTTACTCAAACTCAGGCCCATCGAGTCAGTGACGCCATCGAGCCATCTCATCCTCTGTCGTCCCCTTCTCCTCCTGCCCCCAATCCCTCCCAGCACCAGGGCCTTTTCCAATAGAATCAACTCTTCACATGAGGTGGCCAAAGTATTGGAATTTCATCTTCAACATCAGTCCTTCCAATGAACACCCAGGACTGATCTTCAGGATGGACTGGTTGGATCTCCGTGCAGTCCAAGGGACTCTCAAGAGTCTCCTCCAACACCACAGTTCAAAACCATCAATTTTTGGGAACTCAGCTTTGTTCACAGTCCAACTCTCACAGCCATACATGACCACTGGAAAAACTATAGCGTTGATGAGACGGACCTTTATTGGCAAAGTAATGTCTCTGCTTTATAATATGATATCTAAGTTGGTCATAACTTTCCTTCCAAAGAGTAAGTGTCTTTTACTTTCATGGCTGCAATCACCATCTGCAGTGATTTTGGAGTCCAAAAAAATAAAGTCTGACACTATTTCCACTGTTTCCCCATCTATTTCCCATGAGCTGATGGGACCAGATTCCATGATCTTAGTTTTCTGAATGGTGAGCTTTAAGCCAACTTTTTCAATTTCATTAAGAGGCTTTTTAATTCCTCTTCACTTGCTGCCATAAGGGTGGTGTCATTTGCATATCTGAGGTTATTGATATTTCTCCTGGCAATCTTGATTCCAGTTTGTGCTTCCTCCTGCCCAGCATTTCTCATGATGTACTCTTCATATAATTTAAATAAGCAGGGTGACAATATACAGCCTTGACGTACTCCTTTTCCTATTTGGAAGGAGTCTATTCTTCCATGTCCAGCCCTAAGTGTTGCTTCCTGACCTGCATATAGGTTTCTCAAGAGGCATGTCAGGTGGTCTGGTATTCCCATCTCTTTCAAAATTATCTACAGTTTATTGTGATCCACACAGTCAAAGGATTTGGCATAGTCAATAAAGCAGAAATACATGTTTTTCTGGAACTCTCTTGCTTTTTCAATCATCCAGCGGGTTTGGCAATTTGATCTCTTGTTCGTCTGCCTTTTCTAAAAGCAGCTTGAACATCTGGAAGTTCACCGTTCATGTATTGCTGAAGCCTGGCTTGGAGAATTTTGAGCATTACTTTGCTAGCGTGTGAGATGAGTGCAGTTGTGTGGTAGTTTGAACCTTCTTTGGCATTGCCTTTCTTTGCAATTGGAATGAAAACTGACCTTTCCAGTCCTGTGGCCACTGCTGAGTTTTCCAAATTTGCTGGCATACTGAGTGCAGCACTTTCACGGCATCATCTTTCAGGATTTGAAATAGCTCAACTGGATTGCCATCAGCTCCACTAGCTTTGTTCGTAGTGATGCTTTCTAAGGCTCACTTGACTTCACATTCCAGGATATCTGGCTCTAGGTGAGTGATCACACCATCGTGATTATCTGGGTCATGAAGATCTTTCTTTGTACAGTTCTCCTGTGTATTCTTGCCACCTCTTCTTCATATCTTCTGCTTCTGTTAGGTCCACACCATTTCTGTCCTTTATCGAGCCCATCTTTGCATGGAATGTTCCCTTGGTATCTCTCATTTTATGGAAGAGATCTCTAGTCTTTCCCATTCTGTTGTCTTCCTCTATTTCTTTGCATTGATTGCTGAAGAAGGCTTTCTTATCTCTCCTTGCTCTTCTTTGGAATACTGCATTCAGATGCTTATATCTTTTCTTTTCTCCTTTGCTTTTCGCTTCTCTTCTTTTCACAGCTATTTGTAAGACCTCCTCAGACAGCCATTTTGCTTTTTTGCATTTCTTTTCCATGGGGATGGTCTTGATCCCTGTCTCCTGTACAATGTCACGAACCTCCATCCATAGTTCATCAGGCACTCTTGTCTATCAGATCTAGTCCCTTAGATCTATTTCTCACTTCCACTGTATAACCATAAGGGATTTGATTTAGCTCATACCTGAATGGTCTACTGGTTTTCCGTACTTTCTTCAATTTATGTCTGAATTTGGCAATAAGGAGTTCATGATCTGAGCCACAGCCAGCTCCTGGTCTTGTTTTTGCTGACTGTATAGAGCGTCTCCATCTTTGACTGCAAAGAATATAATCAATCTGATTTCGGTGTTGACCATCTGATGATGTCCATGTGTAGAATCTTCTCTTGTGTTGTTGGAAGAGGGTGTTTGCTATAACCACTGCATTCTCTTGGCAAAACTCTACTAGCCTTTGCCATGTTTCATTCCATACCCCAAGGCCAAATTTGCCTGTTACTCCAGGTGTTTCTTGACTTCCTTCTTTTGCATTCCAGTCCCCTATAATGAAAAGGACATCTTTCTTGGGTGTTAGTTCTAAAAGGCCTTGCAGGTCTTCATAGAACCATTCAACTTCAGCTTCTTCAGCATTACTAGTTGGGGCACAGACTTGGATTACTGTGATATTGAGTGGTTTGCCTTGGAAACGAACAGAGATCATTCTGTCGTTTTTGAGATTGCATCCAAGTACTGCATTTCAGACTCTTGTTGACCATGATGGCTACTCCATTTCTTCTAAGGGATTCCTGCCCACAGTAGTAGATATAATGGTCATCTGAGTTAAATTCACCGTTTCCAGTCCATGTTAGTTCGCTGACTCCTAGAACGTCAACGTTCACTCTTGCCATCTCCTGGGTGACCACTTCCAGTTTGCCTTGATTCATGGACTTAACATTTCAGGTTCCTATGCAATATTGCTCTTTACAGCATCGAACCTTGCTTCGATCACCAGTCCATTCCACAACTGGGTGTTGTTTTTGCTTTGGCTCCATCCCTTCATTCCTTCTGGAGTTATTTCTCCTCTAATCTCCAGTAGCATATTGGGCACCTACCGACCTGGGGAGTTCCTCTTTCAGTATCCTATCATTTTGCTTTTCATACTGTTCCCCTGTTTAGTATCCTACTAATTCACTTAAATAGAAAGCGTTAGCATTACAGAGGACAGGATCTCCTAGTTATCTTTTTATTTCTGAAACTTTTCTGAAAAATTCTGGACCACTGAGTGTGTGTATCTTTCTGTTTTTTTTTTTTTTTTTTTTAATCATCTTGCTGAAGTTTGTTCTCTGCTCCATTTTCGGAGTTATATAACATTTTCTCATATCTTTAAAGGTAATGTTAAGAAAATTAGAAGAAGCATATTCATTTTATAATATCATATGACTTAACTGAATATTTTAAATATTCAGTACAATATATTCAGTGTGCATGCACCGGGACCAATGACTTTTCTTTTTATTTTAGAGATTTTTTTTTTTTTTAATGGATCGTTTCTTTTCACAGCACCACTGAGAATAAGGTGCAGAGTTTTCCCTTATAGCTCATGCTCCCCCACATGGAGAGCATCTCTACTTATCTTTCCCTACTAGAGGAGACATTCGTCACCACCACTGAATGTACCAGCATTTAAGGGGGCCTCTGAAGTGGAACCCGGGGTTCAGCAAAACCGCTGATCACAAGAAAGGTGGTCATCTACTGCAGGTGTTCGGAGGACTGGCTGGTGTGAGTTTAACACATGCAGGCTGCCTGCTCCACACACACAGGCTGAGGCAGCAACAGCAAGGAGCAGTTCAGGTAAGCTCTCAACAGTACTCTGCATGAGCCTTCTTATGAGAACTCTGACAATGTCCAAGTAGTTACAAAATGGGAGTGGTGGTACAACAGAGATATGGTGGAAAATATATGAAAGTATTAAAGGTTTAAAGCCAGTAAGGAACTAATTTCTACAGATACCAGCTCTCTGTGCTACCAGATAGTTTGTTATAATCTCTTCTCTATAACTTTAAATAAGGTGGGAGAGGTTAATGTTGGTGGTGGGTTAACATTTCATTGATCACAATCAACCAAAATACTAAATACCATTCATTTTGATTAACTGTGTGTGCTTAGTCGCTCAGTTGTGTCTGAGTCTTTGCGACCCCATGGACTGTAGCCTGCCAGGCTCCTCTGTCCATGGGGATTCTCCAGGCAAAAATACTGGAGTGAGGTTGCCATTTCCTTCTCCAGGGGATCTTCCCAACCCAGGAATCGAACCCAGGTTTCACACACTGTGGGTGGATTCTTTCCTGTCTGAACCACCATGGAAGCCCATACATGTATTAATTTCACACATATTTGACATTTTACAATTTCACAATTTCACATTATAACCTTTTACAATCCACTGTGTGATCCGTAATTAAAATACAGACTACAAGCATAGAGAAAAACTTTATATTCTGATATAATAATATGTAAATTGTGATTTCCATGGTTTACACAAGAGGATAGCAAACATTTAGGAAACATGGCCATACACTAATTACAGGCCGTTTCTAGGAAGGGTTTCCCATACATTTCTCTTTTATCACAGAAGATGTATTTCAAGATTGTCAACTAATATTCATGACTTGTGTTGATGTTATGATGATACAACAATATTTTAGTGAACTGTCATTGTGTTATCTTCACAAATTAAGTGATATAACTATTGAAAATTTAGAACCAACCTCTGTTGTACTTTAATACATGCAAAGAGTCCATGACCACTTACATCATGGTGACCTCTAGGGATATTTGACATCAAAGACGAACACCTGCATTTAGATGTTCATTGTACATTTTACATTCCGGTTCCATTTTGAAATGGAGAGTAGACAGAAATGGTTGCAATGCAATATAGAAGGGCTTCTCTTATCTCTAAAGTACAAACCATAGAAAAAATATCTACATTTGCATACACACTAAAAATGAAGCACAGTATGGATTTCACAGTTGAGTTACATTCATTCTCAAATAATCTCAAATCATGTCATTATAAACAGGATACATTGCTAATAATTGCAACTTTCTAAGCATCAACCCTTCATCTTGTGACCCCTACGAACATATTCACTTTCTATCTGTTGTAATTATGCATTACTCTCCATAGTAATTCTCCTTCAGAGAAACTTCAGAAAAAGGGATTGATGAAATCCTTACTAGTTTTCAGTCTCTGATATGTATTTAGATTTGTGTTTTGATGAAATACGTGTGCACATAGTTGTTACATTATTTCCATATGTTTCTTGTATAGACTCTCATGCTTTCTGCTGGATGTTTAGGGCAAACCTCTTCCATCACTTGTTTCATTACTAGGGCTTCTCTCCAGTGTGTGCTCTCAGGTGTTGAGTGAGATCACTGCTCTGACTAAACGCTTTGCCACATTGCTTACATTTGTAAGGTTTCTCTCCAGTATGAATTAGCTGATGTTTAGAAAAAATTGAGCTCTGGCTAAGGCTTTGCCACATTCTTTGCATTTGCATGGTTTCTCCCCATTATGAATTCCCTGATGTTGGGAAAGACCTGAGCTATTGGTAAAGGCTTTGCCACATTCAGTACATGTCTAAGGTTTCTCCCAAGTATGAGTTCGCTGATGTTTAATAAGATTTGAGCAACAGATAAAGGCTTTGTCACATTCTGTACATTTGTAAGGTGTATCTCCCATATGAATTCACTGATGTGAGTAAAACTTGACATCTGGTGAAAGGTTTTGCTGCAATCCTTACCTTTATAAGTTTTCTCTCCAGTATGAATTTGCTGATGTTAAGTAAGATTTGAGTTCTGATAAAAGGCTTTGCCACACTTTGTACATTTATAAGGTTTCTCCCCAGTATGAATTTGCTGATGTTGATTAAGATTTGAGCAATAGATAAACACTTTGCCACATTCCTTACATTTATAAGTTTAAAGATTTCTGGCCAGTATGGATTCACTCATGGTGACTAAGATGTGAACTCTTACTAAAGGCTTTGCCAACTATTGTACATTTGACAGGTTTCCGATCTGTATGAATTATCCAATCTCTACTTAGATTGGATGAGTGAGTAAAGACTTTTATACATTTCTTACACTTGTTTTCTTTTTGTGGATTCTGAATAGTCTGCTGTTGAATAAGTTCTGAAGACTGATTAGAAACTTTACCATATTCACCACAATTATAAGTCTTCTCTCCAATAGGAGTATCTTTATAGAAAGACCTGATACTTGACAAATGGAACATCATAGTTACTCAGAAATGTGCACAGTTTTATTAGGACTCTCAAGAAATGAAACAGCAACCAGATTCATGCAGGTTGTCACAAGCCAAGAAGAGCATTTTAGTTCTCACTGTGAAAGAGAAAGTAATCACCAGACAAGATTTCATCATGGTTTAACAGGAAGAAGGCAGCAGGTGATAGCCATCTATGACAGAAACAGAAATAAATCCAGACTTCTCCAAAATCGTTTCCAATGAAGCAGATCTTCCGAAAACACAGGACGAAGAATGACTTCCTCGCTGATGCTTGGACCTCTCACCTGAGCCATCGGCTCCATCCATTGACACGTACCTGGGTACATGGCCATTGTCTCCATTCTCCTTATACTCCTGGGATCCTTCATTTGCTCCAGAAAAGTGACCAGGTCCACCTTAGAGACCACAAGACCTGTTCATCAGAGAATGGAATATTTGTTTTGCTAGAGATTCATCACTTTCCAATCTAATATGTATCCAGGTGAGAAGAGAATGCATGGTAGAATGCTAAGACAGCCTAGAAAAAGATTTCCCCAAATACTTTATTGAAAGCACCTACACAACACTAACTAATACAAAAAAATCAGATCCTGACATTCTGGTCACATACTACAAGGCAAAAGTAAGTAGTGGAAATTTGATTTGAAGAGGAGGGTGACACCATTTTATATCACAGAACTTATAGAATTAGCACTAACCTAGAAGTGGCAGATTACATCAAGGAAGAAAAAAATTTAAATCATCATGAAGTCTTGTTTCTAAATTCACAACTTCCCATTTTCCCATACAAAGCAGGGATCTGAAACACTATTAAAAGAAGCAGAAGACTCCAAGAGACATTCTAGAAATGCAGGAACCAAAACCCTGAGAGCAGATAAGAGATTCTGGAAGGAAGCTATCCTCAACCAAAGTGGCCAGGTTCCTATAGTTCTCTAACATCATGTCCCCGTACACTTCCCATCTTGACTGAGGTCCAGGCAACCCACTCCTCTTGAGTGAAATCTATGGTCACATCCTGGAACATCAGCTGTCCTGGAAATACAGAGTACAGATGACATGTGTCCATGAGAAGACTTCCTAATGTGCCCCAAGATGACAAAAGCAAGCTCACAGAACTGGTTTCAATATAGGAGAAATATTTTCTACCGAATTCCTAACCCAAGAAATGACGAGATGTGACCCAAAAACCATTTCAGAAACTATTCTGATCTGGAAGAGAAATGATAAAATAATCAGAACAACATTGGCATTTTTTTTTTTTTTTTTTGGACACACCGCCTGGCTTGTGGGATCTTATTTCCCTGACCAGGGAATGAACCTGGGACCCCGCAGTGAAAGCACCAAGTCCTAACCACTAGGCCACCTAGGAATTCCCAGCATATTTATTTTTGAGTGTTGTATTTGTATGACACAGGATGAATTGTCTATCAAGGAAACAGGTAATATTTTTAAAAAGCACACTCTGATCCAAGAGTTCTTGAGTGGGACAAATGTGCCATTTATTTTAACAAGCTTATTTCTCTCTTAGAATTTTTAACAAGCTTCTTTAAACTAGTAATGTTGAAAATTCTGCTCCATGAATGACCGTTTTGAACAGTAATGAAGTATGATAAGTACTTATAATAAGTACTTGTAATAATAAGTAATGTAAGCATTCATACTGACTTTTGAATTTCAAGTGTTTTACAAATTTTACAGTTCTAATAAGATAGCATCCTCAGTAGCAACAATCATTTTAACTATGTACTATATACTATATATCTTTCTGATAGCTTTTATAGAGTCTTGGATGTGCAACAGAAACAATTTAAAATCAATAATGTTGTTGTTCCACCTTTCTGCAAATATATAGCAAACATTCCTTAAACAGCTTAAATTTATTTCACTTCATGTACTCTAAACTTTAATAATAATACACAGACAAATACACAGGGACAACTCTGCAGAAAGTTCACAGAAGTTTTTCTAATTGTGAAAAATATAAAAAACAAGAAAAAGAATCGATCAAATCATTTGAACATTTTCATGTATACGTATACTAAAATGGAACTATTTACTCATTTCTCTAAAAGGAAACAATCTAAGGACATGGAAAATACGTAAGAACAATTTTCAAAGGCTGGAGTAAGTAAAAATATTCATGAAATGATGATGTCTTTTATATATACCCTAGGTTTCTGCCTGAACACACACATGCACACATAAAGACACTTAAGGGAGAAGCAATCTTCCATAAGTAACAGATCTTTTGGAAGAAACATTTTTAATCTACCTTTTTTTTTACACTCGTGTATTTTTGCATTTATGGTAGAAAAAATAATTCTAAATTGTGCATGAATGTGTGCTAAGTCACATCAAACATGTTCAACTCTTTTTGACCCCAAGGGCTGTAGCCATGCAGACTTCTCTGCCCATGGGATTTCCCAGGCAAAAATACTGGAGAGGGTTGCCATTTCCTTCCCTAGGGGACCTTCCCAACCCAGGGATCAAACCCAGGTCTCCTGCAACAGTAGGTGGATTCTTTACCACTGAGTCACCTGAGTTCACTGAAAACAATTTTTCCTCTTTAGTAACAGTAATTAAAAACACAATATGAGAAACATTCTACATTTTATTAGCAAATATACCATGACACCGATTTAGAACACAATTCAAGAACTATGTGAAGAAACTGTAAATCTTTACTGAAGCACATAAAGTCTGAAAATCACAAGTTTTACCTGGAAGATGTAGTTATATAAAGACTTCAGTGACTGCAAATTCAGAACAATTCAAACTCAAAGCAAACATGGATATTTCAAATATAAGTCTCAGCTGTATCTGGGGAGCCAACAAAAACACCTAAATAAAGGGAACCTGCCAAATTACAGATGAAGCTATCACTGTATAAACTAGTTGAAATTTCAAAAGAAATGAAGCAAAATACCTTCAAGGTAGCCAAAGAAGCCCACCTAAAGAGAGACTTAGACATTATTTTGAAAAATAAAATAGAAGGCTTAAACACAACATAATATTTTGTAATCACGCAACAGGTGAGGTATTCCAAGGTAACATCAAAAATAAAAGGGGGAAAAAAAAATCAAATGGCAGAAATGAAACATTAAGGTTTGAACGTTGTGTAATAAAGAATTTAAGGACTTGCCTGATGCTTCAGTCGGTAGAAATCTGCCTGTCAGTGCAGGGGACACGGGTTCCATCCCTGGTCAGGGAAGACCCCACAAGCCTCGGAGCAACTAAGCTAGTGTGCCACAACTGCTGAAGCCCACACCCTCCAGAGCCTGCCAGGGATTAATACAACGACTGAACCCGTGCCTTAGAGCCAGAGCTCCACAACAAGATAGTGGCCCCTCCTAATCACAACAGAGAAAGCCCAAGACCATCAGCAAAATCCCAGCATAGCCAAAACTAAATAAATACTAAAGGTTAAAAAGAATCTCGAAGGGTTTGGTCCCCAGGGTCTGGAAGTTTTTAAACTACTCTTGGAATTTAAGTTTTCTCACTCTTGGAATTTCCTTAGCGACTGCAGTGGCTTTATTACTCTCCGTAGGCCCTGATAATTCATGCTAACAAGATGACTTACGGTGGGCCCCTAGTTTAATAATGGGATGACTCAGGTTGTGAGGCTGGGCATTTCACAAAGACCAACGAAGTGACTAGAGGTCTGGGGCTTTGAGCCAAGTGGGCTTATTAGTCCAACCTCTAAGGAGGGGAGAATGCTGGAGATGTTATAAACCACAGCTATGTGGCTAAACCCCAATAAAAACTCGGGACTTAAAAGCTTGAGTGAGCTTCTTTGGCTGACAATAGTGTTTCCTGTCACACTGATGTGCCAGGAGGGCAATGGATCCCTTGGGATGATGACTATGGTTAAGTCCAAACAAACCCATTCAGAAGTTAAGGAGCTTATCAAGTCCAAAGAAACAGCATTTCAGGAAAGAGAGGCAAGAACAAACACATATGCCTCTTACCTGGGAACGAGTCATTTCTGACTCTTGCTTTCCTTCTCCTCTGGTCTTCCTTCTCAGGTAAGATCAGTCTTGGGAAGTGACCCAGAAAACAGGCCTGTTCAGTGCTTAGAAAAACACAGCGAGCTCCCTGTAACGCAGCCCCACACAGAGGGAGGATCTCAACAGGTACAAATCACAATCCTCTACGGCCACTGACACAGCAGGGATTCTGGAACACAGAATCAAACGAGGTGTTTTTAGTTTCATTCTTTTCTTCAGAACTCGCGGCCCCTCCTGTGAAAACCACATTATCTACGCTGACCCTCCCCTTCACACTATAGGCGAGGCCCTGACCAACCTGCATACAGAATAGAGCCTCGTTCAACTCTTCATGGATCAGAGACGGAAGGGTTGAGCAATGCAGGACTTTTAAGCAGCGGCGTCTACAAGTTAGAAGGTAGAACTGCCAGAGAACGATATGGATCCGAGAACGATACTACTAGAAATGTGATGTGGGCCCCAGGGATCTGGCAGCTAAGATAAGGGACTTCAGAACTTCTCTCAGAGCGATGCTGGGACACACCAGTGGCAGGAAGTTGGGGACAGTAGTTTGAACCTCCACCAGTTCAGTTCAATCACTCAGTCGTGTCCCACACTTTGTGACCCATGGACCGCAGCACGTAAGGCTTCCCTGTCCATCACCAACTCCGGGAGCTAACTCAAACTCATGTCCATCCAGTCGGTGATGCCATCCAACCATCTCCTCCTCGGTCTTTCCCTCCTCCTCCTGCCTTCAATCTTCCCCAGCATCAGGGGCTCTTCAAATGAGAGTTTTTTGCGTCAGGTGGCCAAAGTATTGAAGTTTCGGCTTCAGCATCAGTCCTTCCAATGAATATTCAGGACTGATTTCTTTTAGGATTGACTGGCTATATCTCCTTGTAGTCCAAGGGAATCTCAAGAGTCTTCTTTAACGTCCAAAGACACCCCGGAAACCCGTGTGGAGGACAACAGGCTGAGCGACTACGAAATCCGGGTTTTAAACAAACATAGCAAACTCACTGGAACTCTTCCATCACTAGTCTACATTCACTTCCGGGTCTGCAGGCTACTGCGCCCGTGCAGGCAGAGGAAGCGGTACAGAGGGAGGTGATTGGGCTACACCAGGGCCAACGAGCTGGGAAATAAGGGCAGTGGGTGGGACGAGGCCTGAAGCGCAATTGCGTAGGGGCGGGATCAGTGGGGGCGGATCCTATCTCCACCCCCCCAGCCCCTGTCCATTTTGGGATCTGTTGATCCTTCTGTTGGGAGAAATATGCCTGAGAAATATCAATAACCTCAGATATGCAGATGACACCACCCTTACGGCAGAAAATGAAGATAAACTAAAAAGCCTCTTGATGAAAGTGAAAGAGGACAGTGAAAATGTTGGCTTAAAGCTTAACATTCAGAAAATCGAGATCATGGCATCTGGTCCCATCACTTCATGGGAAATATATGGGGAGACAGTGTAAACACTGTCAGAATTAAATTTTTTGGGCTCCAAAATCACTGCAGATGGTGACTGCAGCTATGAAATGAAAAGATGCATACTCCATGGAAGGAAAGTTATGACCAACCTAGATAGCATGGTAAAAAGCAGAGACATCACTTTGCCAAGCAAAGGTCCGTCTGGTCAAGAGGGTTATGGTTTTTCCAGTGGTCATGTATGGATGTGAGAGTTGGACTGTGACAAAAACTGAGCACCGAAAAATTGATGCTTTTGAACTATGGTGTTGGAGAAGATTCCTGAGAGTCCCTTGGACTGCAAGGAGCTCCAACCAGTCCATTCTAAAAGAGATCAGTCCTGGGTGTTCATTGGAAGGACTGATGCTGAAGCTGAAACTCCAGTACTTTGGCCACCTCATGTGAAGAGTTGACTCATTGGAAAAGACCTTGATGCTGGGAGGGATCGGGGCAGGAAGAGAAGGGGACGACAGAGGATGAGATGACTGGATGGCATCACCGATTTGATGGGCATGATTTTGAGTAAACTCTGGGAGTCAGTGATGGACAGGGAGGCCTGGTGTGCTGTGATTCATGGGTTCCCAAAGGGTCGGACACGGCTGGGCAACTGAACTGAACTGAACTGATCCTTCTGTCCAACGGTGCTTCGTTTCTCTGCTTTTTGATGCCTTTAAATCTCTTTGCTTTCCGCTGGAGCAGAGCACTTCCTGCCTGTTTTAAGTTAGTGTTTCACCCAACTTAAGGCAAAAGAGAAGAATTTTGAGAGCCGCCTCTATGGGAAGCCAAGATGCTTTCAGCTAGTTGAATAAAGGCAAAATTCCTCTTGGTGCGAGTGTTTGAAGTTGGGTGCCTTGGAAGTGATGAAAAGTAGAATGTAATCACTCAGATGATCCATTGGGAGGAAGCCTCAGTAATTGGAACCAAAGACAGGGCTTATAAGAGGACAGCTGGCTTTTTCCTTAAGAAATGATTCCAGAAAGAAAGAGCGAGACTGTGGGGAGGAGCCAAGATGGCGGAGGAATAGGACGGGGAGACCACTTTCTCTACAAATTCATCAAAAGAATAACCGAACGCAGAGCAAACTTCACAAAACAACTTCTGATCGCTAGCTGAGGTCATCAGGCGCCCAGAAAAGCAACCCATTGTCTTCGAAAGGAGGTAGGACAAAACATAAAAGATAAAAAGAGAGACAAAAGAGCTAAGGACGGAGATCCGTCCCGGAAGGGAGTCTTGCACTGGCGGGTCTGGGGGAAGTTTTTGAATCTCGGAGGGCAACCTGACTGGGAGGGGAACAATAAATAAAACCCACAGATTACGTGCCTAAAAGCAACTCCCAGCAGAAAAGTACCCCAGACACCCGCATCCACCACCAGCAAGTGGGGGCGGAACGGAGAGGAGCGGGCGGCATTGCTTAGGGTAAGGACCGGGCCTGAGTGCCCTGAGGACAATCAGAGGGAGCTTTTGTGAGTTACCAACTTAAACTGTGGGACAGCAAAAGAGAGAGAGAAAATTAACCGGCCCGAACACACTGCTGGCCGTTCGCAGAACAAAGGGACCGAGCAAGTCCAGAGAAGAGCTCGCAGGCTGCGGACCGGCCCAGCCCCGCCGGAGACTGGAGGCAGGGGGGAGGGGAAAGGGGCAGGCTCGGCCCCAAGGACCGCAGCCCCTACCGCACTGCAAACAGGCCTCCAGTCTCTAATCAAAGACCTCCTGAGATTCTGGATGGTCGACATCCGCCGGGAGGGTCGCGGCGAGACACAGGGCGCAGGCACCCGACCAGCGCGGGCGGGGACTGGGGCTGGGGACGCGGAGGGCAGAAGGCGCGCCGCACCCGGGGAGAGTGCGCCCGTCAAGCTCCTGGCTGCCTGAGCCGCTCTGACGGGGAAGGCACAAAAAGCAGGCGCAGCTTTTTGTTCCGGCTTTTGTGGAACACCCGAGGGCTGGAACCGCGCGCAGCGCAGGGCACGCTCCATATAGAACAGCCGGGAGCCTGAGCAGCGTAGAGGGGAAAGCAGCACCAGCCCCTCCCCGCAGCGCGATGGAACTAGCAACCTGAATAAGAGTCCACCTCCGCCCGCCTGTGTCAGGGCGGAAATTAGGCACTGAAGAGACCGGCAAACAGAAGCCAAACAAAGGGAACCGCTTCAGAAGGGACCGGTGCAACAGATTAAAATCCCTGTAGGTAACACTGACTACACTGGAAGGGGCCTGTAGATATCGAGAAGTGTAAGCTGGAACGAGGAGCTATTTGAAACTGAACCGAACCCACACTGACCGCAACAGCTCCAGAGAAATTCCTAGATATATTTTTACCAAAAAAAAAAAAAATTTTTTTCTTTTTTCTCTCTTTTTCTTTTAAAATTCCCTATTATTCCCCATTACTCCTTAACTTTCATTTTCATAGATTTTTATGATTTTTTTAATTAGGAAAATTTTTTTCTTTTTTTTTCTTTTTTTCCTTTTTCTCTTCTATTTTCTATTTTTCTTTTTCTCTTATTTCCTTTTAAAGTCCTCTATTACTCCTCTACTACTCCTTAATTTTTATTTTCATTACACTATAACCTTACCAAAAAAAAGAAGCCCTATTTTTAAACCAAACTTCATATATATTTCTAAATTTTTTTTGTGTTTTGGTTTTTGTTTTTAATATAGTATTTTAAGATACTATAGATTATAGTATACTATTATTATAGATAGTATACTATAGTATACTATCTCTACTATAGATTTATAATATTTGTTTTTCAGTATATGATAAAAATTGTAGACATTTAAGAATCCAAGATTCAGTTCCCATTTTTATTCAGGAGTGTGTTGATTATTCTCTCCCAATCTTGACTCTCCATTTTCTACCTCAGAACACCTCTATTTCCTCCTTTCCCCTTCTCTTCCCAATCCAATTCTGTGAATCTTTGTGGGTGTCTGGGCTACGGAGACCACTCTGGGAACAGACAACTGTGTAGATCTGTCTCTCTCCTCTTGAGTCCCCCCTTTTCTCCTCCTGCTCATCTCTATCACCCTCCTCTATCTCCTCTTCTTCATGTAACTCTGTGAACCTCTCTGGGTGTCCCTAACAGGGGAGAATCTTTTCGCCATTAACCTAGGAGTTTTATTATCAGTGTTGTATGGTTGAAGAAGTCTTGAGATTACTGGAAGAATAAAACTGAAATCCAGAGGCAGGAGACTTAAGCCCAAAACCTGAGAACACCAGAAAACTCCTGACTACATGGAACTTTAAGTAATAAGAGACCATCCAAAAGCCTCCATACCTACACTGAAACCAACCACCACCCAAGAGCCAATAAGTTTTAGAGCAAGACATACCACGCAAATTCTCCAGCAACGCAGGAACATAGCCCTGAACGTCAACATACAGGCTGCCCAAGGTCACACCTAACACATAGACCCATCTCAAAACTCATTACTGGGCACTCCATTGCACTCCAGAGAGAAGAAATCAAGTTCCACGCACCAGAACACCGACGCAAGCTTCCCTAACCAGGAAACCTTGACAAGCCAATCGTCCAACCCCACCCACTGGGTAAAACCTCCACAATAAAAAGGAACCTCAGACCTCCAGAATACAGAAAGCCCACTCCAGACACAGCAATCTAAACAAGATGAAAAGGCAGAGAAATACTCAACAGGTAAAGGAACATGAAAAATGCCCACCAAGTCAAACAAAAGAGGAGGAGATAGGGAATCTACCTGAAAAAGAATTTAGAATAATGATAATAAAAATGATCCAAATCTTGAAAACAAAATGGAGTTACAGATAAATAGCCTGGAGACAAAGATTGAAAAGATGCAAGAAATGTTTAGTAAAGATGTAGAAGAAATAAAAAAGAGTCAATTAAAAATGAATAATGCAATAAATGAGATCAAAAACACTCTGGAGGGAACCAAGAGTAGAATAACGGAGACAGAAGATAGGATAAGTGAGGTAGAAGATAAAATGGTGGAAATAAATGAAGCAGAGAGGAAAAAAGAAAAAAGAATCAAAAGAAATGAGGACAACCTCAGGGACCTCTGGGACAATGTGAAACACCCCAACATTCAAATCATAGGAGTCCCAGAAGAAGAAGACAAAAAGAAAGGCCATGAGAAAATACTCGAGGAGATAATAGCTGAAAACTTCCCTAAAATGGGGAAGGAAATAGCCACCCAAGTCCAAGAAACCCAGAGAGTCCCAAACAGGATAAACCCAAGACAAAACATCTGAAGACACATATTAATCAAATTAACAAAGATCAAACACAAAGAACAATTATTAAAAGCAGCAAGGGAGAAACAACAAATAACACACAAAGGGATTCCCATAAGGATAACTGATGATCTATCAATAGGGACCCTCCAGGCCAGAAGGGAATGGCAGGACATACTTAAAGAAATGAAAGAGAATAACCTACAACCTAGATTACTGTACCCAGCAAGGATCTCATTCAGATATGAAGGAGAATTCAAAAGCTTTACAGACAAGCAAAAGCTGAGAGAATTCAGCACCACCAAACCAGCTCTTCAACAAATGCTAAAGGATCTTCTCTAGACAGGAAATGCAGAAAGGTTGTATAAACGTGAACCCAAAACAACAAAGTAAATGGCAACAGGACCACACCTATCAATGTAAATTGATACACACCTTAAATGTGTATGGGTTGAACGCCCCAACCAAAAGACAAAGATTGGCTGAATGGATACAAAAACAAGACCCCTATATATGCTGTCTACAAGAAACCCATCTCAAAACAAGAGACACATACAGACTGAAAGTGAAGGGCTGGAAAAAAATATTTCATGCAAACGGAGACCAAAAGAAAGCAGGAGTCGCAATACTCATATCAGATAAAATAGACTTTCAAATAAAGGATGTGAAAAGAGACAAAGAAGGACACTACATAATGATCAAAGGATCAATCCAAGAAGAAGATATAACAATTATAAATATATATGCACCCAACATAGGAGCACTGCAATATGTACGGCAAATGCTAACGAGTATGAAAGAGGAAATTAATAGTAACACAATAATAGTGGGAGACTTTAATACCCCACTCACAACTATGGATAGATCAACTAAACAGAAAATTAACAAGGAAACACAAACCTTAAATGACACAATGGACCAGCTAGACCTAATTGATATCTATAGGACATTTCACCCCAAAACAATCAACTTCACCTTTTTCTCAAGTGCACACGGAACCTTCTCCAGAATAGATCACATCCTGGGCCATAAATCTGGTCTTGGAAAATTCAAAAAAATTGAAATCATTCCAGTCATCTTTTCTGACCACAGTGCAGTAAGATTAGATCTCAATTACAGGAAAAAAATTGTTAAAAATTCAAACATATGGAGGCTAAATAACACGCTTCTGAATAACCAACAAATCATAGAAGAAATCAAAAAAGAAATCAAAATATGCATAGAAATGAAAACACAACAACCCAAAACCTATGGGACACTGTAAAAGCAGTGCTAAGAGGAAGGTTCATAGCATTACAGGCTTACATCAAGAAACAAGAAAAAAAGCCAAATAAATAACCTGACTCTACATCTAAAGCAATTAGAGAAGGAAGAAATGAAGAACCCCATGGTTAGTAGAAGGAAACAAATCTTAAAAATTAGGGCAGAAATAAATGCAAAAGAAACTAAAGAGACAATAGCAAAAATCAACAAAGCTAAAAGCTGGTTTTTTGAAAAAATAAACCAAATTGACAAACCATTAGCAAGACTCATTAAGAAACAAAGAGAGAAGAACCAAATTAACAAAATTAGAAATGAAAATGGAGAGATCACAACAGACAACACTGAAATACAAAGGATCATAAGAGACTACTATCAGCAGCTCTATGCCAATAAAATGGACAACTTGGAAGAAATGGACAAATTCTTAGAAAAATATAACTTTCCAAAACTGAACCAGGAAGAAATAGAAATATCTTAACAGACACATCACAAGCAAGGAAATCAAAACTGTAATCAGAAATCTTCCAGCAAGCAAAAGCCCAGGACCAGATGGCTTCACAGCTGAATTCTACCAAAAATTTAGAGAAGAGCTAACACCTATCTTACTCAAACTCTTCCAGAAAATTGCAGGAGAAGGTGAACTTCCAAACTCATTCTATGAGGCCATCATCACCCTAATTCCAAAACCAGACAAAGATGCCACAAAAAAAGAAAACTACAGGCCAATATCACTGATGAACATAGATGCAAAAATCCTTAACAAAATTCTAGCAAACAGAATCCAACAACATATTAAAAAAATCATACACCATGACCAAGTGGGCTTTATCCCAGGAATGGAAGGATTCTTTAATATCCAAAAATCAATCAATGTAATACACCATATTAACAAATTGAAAGATAAAAACCATATGATTATCTCAATAGATGCAGAGAAAGCCTTGGACAAAATTCAACACTCAGAGCAGAAAAAGAAATAAAAGGAATCCAGATAGGAAAAGAAGAAGTGAAACTCTCACTGTTTGCAGATGACATGATCCTCTACATAGAAAACCCTAAAGACTCTACTAGAAAATTGCTAGAGCTAATCAATGAATATAGTAAAGTGATATAAAATTAACACACAGAAATCTCTTGCATTCCTATACACTAACAATGAAAAAACAGAAAGAGAAATTAAGGAAACAATACCATTCACCATTGCAACAAAAAGAATAAAATACTTAGGAGTATATCTACCTAAAGAAACAAAAGAGCTATACATAGAAAACTATAAAACACTGATGAAAGAAATCAAAGAGGACACAAACAGATGGAGAAACATACCATGTTCATGGATTGGAAGAATCAATATTGTCAAAATGGCTATTCTACACAAAGCAATCTATAGATTCAATGCAAGCCCTATCAAGCTACCAACGGTATTTATCACAGAACTAGAACAAATAATTTCACAATTTGTATGGAAATACAAAAAACCTCGAATAACTAAAGTAATCTTGAGAAAGAAGAATGGAACGGGAGGAATCAACCTGGCTGACTTCAGGCTCTACTACAAACCCAGAGTCATCAAGACAGTATGGTACTGGCACAAAAACAGAAATACACATCAATGGAACAGAATAGAAAGCCCAGAGATAAATCCCATGAACCTATGGACACCTTATCTTCAACAAAGCAGGCAATGATATACAATGGAAAAAAGACAACCTCTTTAACAAGTGGTGCTGGGAAAACTGATCAACCACCTGTAAAAGAATGAAACTAGAACACTTGTTAACACCGTACACAAAAATAAACTCAAAATGGATTAAAGATCTAAATGTAAGACCAGAAACTATCAAACTCCTAGAGGAGAACATAGGCAAAACACTCTCTGACATAAATCACAGCAGGATCCTCTATGACCCACCTCCCAGAATATTGGAAATAAAAGCAAAAATAAACAAACGGGACCTAATGAAACTTAAAAGCTTTTGCACAACAAAGGAAACTATAAGTAAGGTGAAAAGACAGCCCTAACATTGGGAGAAAATAATAGGAAATGAAGCAACAGACAAAGGGTTGATCTCAAAAATATACAAGCAACTCCTCGAGCTCAACTTCAGAAAAATAAATGACCCAATCAAAAAATGGGCCAAAGAACCTAAACAGACATTTCTCCAAAGAAGACATACAGATGCCTAAAAAACACATGAAAAGATGTTCAACATCACTCATTATCAGAAAAATGCAAATCAAAACCACAATGAGGTACCATTACAAGCCAGTCAGGATGGCTGCTATCCAAAAGTCTACAAGCAATAAATGCTGGAGAGGGTGTGGAGAAAAGGGAACCCTCTTACACTGTTGGTGGGAATGCAAACTAGTACAGCCGCTATGGAAAACAGTGTGGAGATTTCTTAAAAAGCTGGAAATAGAACTGCCATATGACCCAGCAATCCCACTTCTGGGCATACACACCGAGGAAACCAGATCTCAAAGAGACACATGCACCCCAATGTTCATCACAGCACTGTTTATAATAGCCAGGACATGGAAGCAACCTAGATGCCCATCAGCAGACGAATGGATAAGGAAGCTGTGGTACATATGCACCATGGAATATTACTCAGCCATTAAAAAGAATTCATTTGAATCAGTTCTAATGAGATGGATGGAACTGGAGCCCATTATACAGAGTGAAGTAAGCCAGAAAGATAAAGACCATTACAAAATACTAAAACATATTTATGGAATTTAGAAAGATGCTAACGATAACCCTGTATGCAAAACAGAAAAAGAGACACAGATGTATAGAACAGACTTTTGGGCTCTGTGGGAGAAGGCGAGGGTGGGATGTTTCAAGAGAACAGCATCAAAACATGTATATCATCTAGGGCGAAACAGATAACCAGCCCAGGTTGGATGCATGAGACAAGTGCTGGGACCTGGTGCACTGGGAAGACCAGAGGGTTCGGGTGGAGAGGGAGGTGGGAGGGGGGATCAGGATGGGGAATACATGTAAATCCATGCCTAATTCATGTGACTGTATGACAAAAACCACTACAATATTGTAAAGTAATTAGCCTCCAACTAATAACAATAAATGAAAAAAAAAAAAAAAGAAGTGGACATGGAAAAACAGACTGGTTCCAAATAGGAAAAGAACTACAATATATGGTCAAGGCTGTATATTGTCACCTTGTTTATTTAACTTATATGCAGAATACATCATGAGAAATGCTGGGCTGGGAGAAGCACAAGCTGGAATCAAGATTTCTGGGAGAAAGAAAACAACCTCAGATATGCAGATGACACCACCCTTATGGCAGAAAGTGAAGAGGATCTAAAAAGCCTCTTGATGAAAGTAAAAGAGGAGAGTGAGAAAGTTGGCTTAAAGCTCAACATTCAGAAAACTAAGATCATGGCTTCTGGTCCCATTACTTCATGGGAAATAGATGGGGAGACAGTGGAAACAGTGTCAGACTTTATTTTTTTGGGCTCCAAAATCACTGGAGATGGTGACTGCAGCCATGAAATTAAAAGATGCTTACTCCTTGGAAGAAAAGTTATGACCAACCTAGACAGTATATTAAAAAGCAGAGACATTACTTTGCCAACAAAGGTCCGTCTGGTCAAGGCTATGGTTTTTCCAGTGGTCATGTA
>NW_027224484.1:0-21491 GCF_023699985.2 Odocoileus virginianus | reverse complement strand
CTCATTTTTCCTCTCTAAGCTGGTAGTTAAATTTAAAGGCTTGATATGATTCAGAATCTATTTTTTGGCACGGATATGTCATAGGTAGTGTTTGTGCTGTGTTTTTCCACCAGGAGGCATATAATTCTAGTTGGCAGTTATTGATAAGCATTGCCTAGGTCCATGGTTTTATTGGGGGTTGTGAAATGGTGATATTCTAATTCTATCACTTTGTCTCTGTTATTTTATTTATACAGATAAATTATGCCTCAATTACTCTTTCAGTATGATTTATTTAGGAAAGGCATTTACTTTACTCTTCATTTTACTACATTTCAGAATAATGAGTTCATTCTCTAGTATTCTCCAAATGTAACAAATGAAATTTTATTTAGTATAATTATGAATAAATCCATTTAATATGTGTTAATCCCTTTCAGTGATTATTTTTATTGATGCTTAATTTGTCCCATATTTGGTGAGTTTGAGCCTCAAGCTGACAAGATTCTAATACCTTTTATAGCCTTCTTGCCATCAAGATCATCTTGTACTTATATGGCTATATATGTATATATATTTTAGTGGAAATGGTACAAAGATCTCAATTTGGGTGCAAGGGAAGGTTTTTACTTATTTATTTTTTAATATAGGATGTATAACATGTTTGTTTGGTAATGGGTATGATTCCCTGCAGAGATAAAGGTGATGGTGTGGGAGAGGGATTTTTGCTGAAAGAATATCTTTGAGTAGGTGAGAGGGGATGGGTCCAGTGCCTGAGTGGAGGGTTGGTTATCAGTTGAAAGTGAAGAGGAGGGAGGGTGTGTAATGAAGAAAAAGGAAACGTGAAATAATTGCCTTGAAAGTTTGTGATGGAGTGGCCAAGAAAATGGCCAACTTGAGGCTTGTGATGATACATACCCCATGATTTTATCCAACCACTTCAACTGCTTGGGTGCAGGGATAGAGGAGGTGGGAAGTTGGATTCAACCAGAACTGAGCTTTTGCCAGGCTGATATGATGTGGGAAAGTGAGGGAGACAGCATGTGCAAGGTGGATATTATAGCAATGGGTCATTAAATTTAAGAGGGGTAAGGTTGGAACAGGGCAGTATATTTTGTATCAGGGGCAAAGGGGTGGGAAGTCTGGGGAGTAGAATAATTGTTGGCGAGAGGGCCCACAAGAGAGTGACTTGCAAAGAACAGGGGGGTGTTGAGCTCAGGGTGGGAGGCTTAAAGCTGAGATTATGGAGAGGTTACTGGTTCAGGTAACAAGAAGACCAAGGTATGACCGTGGGGTGGGGGCTGCAGTGCAGGGAGGATAGCATCACTGGAGATGAGGAGATACAGGGGTCAGGGTGTGTGGCCAGGGTGCTGGGTGGATTGGCTTGGTTGATGAGAAATCACCAAGAATGGTAGTAAGAGTGGGATGAAGAAAAGACAATGACCCAGAGGCTGAACTGTTCAATGACGGTGGAGGAAAGGGGGTCACATCTGGAAGGCTGCTAAATGCTGGCACCTGGAACAGCTGAGGGTGGTCTAGAAAGGCTGCAGCAGAGGGTCCCAAGATGTGGTGTGGGCAGGGGGTGGACAGGCTGTAATATGTGATGGAGGCACCTGGAGGTGGTAAGACCACCAGGCTGGCCTGGTCCGCTCATAACCCGCCATTCCTGGGTGTTTGGGGTAGTAGGTAAATTCTCCAGTCCACGGCCTGTGCTGACCTCGAGGCTGGCAGTGACTTCTTTGTGTCCCAGGCCCTAGCCTGGTGCACTTGAGGGTCAAGGGCTGCCCACCCATGGCCCACCTTCCTCATGGGGTCTCTGAGCCTGACCCAACTCTGAGTGGTAGGAGAATCTGTCTGCACTCAAGGATCTCTGGCCTCCTATGCTTTACCTTCTAGAGGTTCCGCATCCAGGTGGAAGATCCTGACAGTTACAAGTAGAGCCCTGTGTGTGATGGGAAGTGGTATGAACATTAGCGGTGGAAGCCCTGGGGAGAAGCCCTGTGGTTCTCTATCCTCACAGCTCTGGCCACCATCAGATGGTCCTGGAGCCCACAATGATGTCTCCAGCCCAGACCTCAAGGTCTACATGTTCAATTGCATCCTCCACTTCTTATTGCTGGATGTCTAATAAGGAAGTCCACAGAACTGTGTCTAAATCCAAACTCTTGCTTCCCTGTTTCAGCAGTTTTCCCTGTACCACCCCTCACTCCCGCACCCCCGCACCAATCCTGACAAAGCTGTTATCTTATGGCTCAGGCCAGATAGCTGGCAATCATCCTCTTTCTCTCACATTTCATATCCCGTTCACTAGCCAATCCAGTCACCTTTGCCTTCAAATTAATCCCGCACTGACCCCTTTTTATGCCCACTTTGAACATGGCACAACTGGTTAAAGCAGTGGGGCCCAAATAGGACTGGCAGAGGCTCTGCCCCTCCCTGGTCTTGCCTAGGTCTTTGCTGTGAC
The DNA here is from genome assembly GCF_023699985.2 of Odocoileus virginianus. Taxonomy (NCBI): domain Eukaryota; kingdom Metazoa; phylum Chordata; class Mammalia; order Artiodactyla; family Cervidae; genus Odocoileus; species Odocoileus virginianus. The sequence goes on along the minus strand of NW_027224484.1, from coordinate 19,048 downwards.
CTTTCTGCTGGTCTCCTGCTTCCAACCTTCTGAGTCTCTTCTCCAAATATTAACTGAGTGATGCTATCCAAGAGGAAGCCTTGTTTTTCCTGGGGTATGAAATGCCAGGAAACAGACATGTTGGTAGATGAAACGATATGAGTCCTGAGATTTGCTTCACAATAATCCAGTAGGAGGGGAAAGTGGGTGGGAATAAACATGGCTGAAGCTAGTAGGTGGGTAAGTGGGTATTTATTATACTGTCATCTTTATACTGTTTGGTCTACTTTTTATAAGCTTAAAACATTTTATAATAAAGGTAAAAGCTGATGGAGGTGGTCTTGAAGGACAAGCCGATTGAAGGAAGTGCAGGTCTGGGGTCCACAGAGCCTGGGAGACAGTCCACGGTCATGGCACTGAGCCCTCTGCTCCCATCACGGTCACTGTGGATGGTGGGGCCGGTGGGGCTGACTGGCCTGTGCTCTCTTCAGAGAAGGAGGTGGGGGTGCACAGAACTGTGGTGGTTTGGGGTCCCTATGCCCACATGCTGGAAGAAGAGCGTCTTCTGCCCTGTGAAGATTTAGAGGGTGCTAAGACTCCTCAGGGTGGTGGCACTTTTTGTATGTGTGTCTGTTAGTCTGAAATCCTGCGACCTTGCTAATTCACATTAGTCCTTGGAGCTTTTTTGTTTTAAGAATAACTTATTTTTTTTTTTTTGGCTGCTCTAGTTCTTTGTTTCTGCCCGAGGGGCCTTTTTTAGCTGGAGCTATGCTTCGTTGCAGAGCACGGGCTTCTCACCACAGTGGTTTCTCTTCTTGCGGAGCACAGGCTCTAGGCGTGCAGGCTTCAGTAGTTGTGGCACCCAGACTTACTGCCCCCTGGCATGTGGGATCTTCCTAGACCAGGGATTGAACCCATGAGGAAGTGAGGGAGGGGGGATTTGCTTGTGGCTTCTAACTGGGTTTGGCCAATGGTAGGCAATAGGGGGAGACTCACTGTGGGAAGGAGAGAGGATGGAGTATTTCTCTCACATTGTCTTCCTGTCAGTGTCCAGGCTCCTCCCTTTGTCCTCTCACGTGTGTGTGTGTGTGTGTGTGTGTGTGTGTGTGTGTGTGTGATGGGAGCTATAAAGCTTCCCAGTGCCTCAGACTCACCTTTGTTCCCTTCACCCAGCCCTCACCCATATAAACAGCCTCTTCTTTACAGCTCTGTCCTTGAAACTTCCCAGTGGAGTTCTGTTTCCCACTGAGACCCTTCATCTCTCATTCTTCTCCCTCCTGTCCTCACAAGGGCTGGACCAGGACTCAGTTTCTCCTGGGCAGGGCTGGGGGTGGGGGTGGTGGGATAGTGGGGAAGACACTCCCTTCTCACTCTGGACTGTGCTCTTTCTCAGCAGAACCTGGAGGGTAGAGTTTGCAGCTTCATCTTCACCTCCCTGCCTTCTGGGATTCAGCCTTTAACTTCTCCCTCTACCCAGCTCTCTGAGTCTTTTCAGCGAGGGAGATATCTCTTCTGACAGGTCAGGCTCTGACCAGCCATTTTCAGCTTGAAAGTGAAAGTGAAAGTCGCTCAGTCATGTCTGACTCTTTGCAACCCCATGGACTATACAGTCCATGGAATTCTCCAGGCCAGAATACTGGAGTGGGTAGCCTTTCCCTTCTCCAGGGGATCTTCCCAACCCAGGGATTGAACCCAGGTCTCCTGCATTGCAGGCAGATTCTTTACCAGCTGAGCCACAAGGGAAGCCCAAGAATACTGGAGTGGGTAGCCTATCCCTTCTCCAGAGGATCTTCCCCACCCAGGAATCGAACTGGGGTCTCCTGCATGGCAGGCAGATTCTTTACCAACTGAGCTATCAGGGAAGCCCAATTTTCAGCTTAGTTCCAGGAATTTGGAGTTTGGGAGTCAAAGCTGAAACTGAGAGCACTTCCCCAGCAGCTCTGCCCAGGGCCTCCGATAGGTGTATCTTATGTTTGGTGTACCCGAAGGTTCTCTTGTTTTGTGATTTTGTCCACTTCACCATGAGTCCTGTCAGGTGGCCAGGTTGTGAGGCTACCTGAGCATGCCTTTTTGTCTTCCCCAGTTGCCTGCCACGGCTGTCAACAAATGCCCACTGAGCCAGTGATTGTGGGGAGTGTAGTCCTGTAAGTTTCTATTAGGGATGCCGGGAGAGGTGAAAGGGGAGGGGGCAGGTGAAGGAAGAAAGAATTCCATTTGGAGGAAATGGCAGACCCAAGGCTGGGCCTTTGCAAAGTCAAGGTGTGTGTGTATGCATGCGTGCTCTCATGAACGTGTATTTAGGAGGGGTTTGGCGGAGCGGTCCATGAAGGGGGAGATCCTCCCTTCTCAGACTTCAGGGGAACAGTAAGACTGGGGAGCCTTGGGGCATGAATGGTGAGCTGGGACTGGGTTGGACAGAGATGCTGATATTGTCGCGACACCCTCCTGTGGGAACTCCATTTTGTTCTTAAAACAATACTATTTTATTAAAAATAACCAAATAAAATAAAAGTAATAAATAAAATAAATAAGAGCTAACTCTTCAGTAAGTCAGTAAGTATTTGAATTAAGTCCCTCCCCCCCAGGATGGCCCCTTAGGTCCCTAACCCTAAACCTTACAGCAAGCCAGGGACCTCCTCATCTGACTTCTGTGACAGACACATTTTGCATATTATTTAACTTCATATATGAGGAACTCTGTAGCCTGCAGTCTTTTGTGTCTGGCTTCCTGTGTCGGTGTCCATTTTTTCTAACCTTCCTTGTCTGGATCTCCTTTCCTTCCTTCCCTCAGCGTCCTTCACCAGAGAAGCCCTTTCTCAGTCCATCGCGCTGGCCACAAGGGGGCAGCAGAACCCGGTGGAACCTGGGCTGACCCAGCGGAGCAGCCCGGCTCTTGGCCACCGGTTTCTCCTTCCACCCAGGTAGCGTCCTCTTTCTGGGCTGCTTCCCAGGGAGGCTACAGGGTGGTGCTGCTGCCTCTCTTCTGAAACCTGCTGCTTTAGAGAGGATTTCTGGAGCGAAATTTTGGAGCTTGGGTCTCCAGACTTTCTAGATCATGCATTCCTTTCAGTAATGTATTTTTAACATATGCCTAACATATACACACAAATGTACATGTTGTAAAAATCAGCACAAATAACACACTAAAAGAGATCGATTAGAGCATTTATAGTAGAACTTCTAACATTTCTTCTGCCTCCCTTCTTGCCCTCAGATCCCTAGAGCACCCCTGGGGCGGGTTTGGCCCTACTTGGGGGCTCCTGTTTAGGGCTCAGCTGCGCTTTTAGGGGGGTCTGGAACCTGTGGATTTGACACACAAGGGCATGACTCTGGGCAGGTCCCTTCATGAGTCTCTCATCTCAGCTGTAAAATGAAGAAAGTAAGACTTTCCTCTGAGGATTGTAATAAAGTATGTGATGTTCAGAGTCAAATGGCACTGGGTGAACAGTGTGCCTAAGTATTTGGTGACATCATTAGAGAGCAGGGCCTGGCTTCAGGGCTTTAGCCCACAACTTGGCCTGTGGAGACAAGTCTGACATGAAGGAACAGGGTGGGCATCCTGGGGACTGTTAGAACCAGCCTCTCAGGGTTGGTCAGGCTGCTCCTGCCTCTATTGCCCCAGACCTCTCTCCTCTGATTGTCTCACGGATGGAGGCCAAAGTGCCAGAACTTCAGTCCTTTCCCAGAAGTTGGTACTCAAATGCCTCCAAGCAGAACTTGCCTGATTTACCCTTGGCCATGGGTGGGCTTGACCTAGGGGATTGGAAGAGTGAGTAAATACTTCCCAGGTCACTGAGTGAGTCACGCATGTGGGCAGTGCAGTAACTCATCTCTGCAAAATTCACTGGCATCTCAGTGACTGGGGAATGTGCTTGACACACTCTGGGCAGACCTGCCAGGGCTGAATGCCAGGGGGATCCTACCCCTATCTTTTTTGCTTCTTCCCTCCCTCCCTCCGTCTCTGCCTCCCTCCCTTACACTATCTTTTTCTGGTTCCTTTCCTTCTAATCTTTTATTTTTTTTTGCTATTCATCAAAGTAATAAGATTTATTACATTTTCTATAAGACTGTCGTCCTCCCCAGTCTCCCTCCTTTACCTCTGCACATCTCAGGGCTTGAGTGGGAGATATGTCCCCTGGAAGGAATCTCAGACTTTCGAATCATAGTGGATTGTCTACTCAGGGGGTGGTGGGGTTGGTGCTGTGGGCCAGATGGGCTTTGCAGCTGATCTCTGGATGGGCCAGGCAGTGCTCACTCTCAGGAGGGACTGAGGGGCCTAAGGGTGTCCTGAGCTGCCTTTGCTGGATATTCTAGTTTTGGAGATGGCAGCCTGTTCTGGGAGGAGCTGTTTTTACTCAGAGAAGGGGCAGAAGTACAGGTTCAGAGGAAGGTCTTGGCCCCAGCTGTGCCCTTGGGCTCTGCCCAGCAGACTTCCAGGGCAAAGCTTGCTCACCAGCCAGGATCACTCTGCTGAGAGAAGAAAGGACAAATTGTAAAGTCAAAACAAGCCATCACTTTGTGTGTGCTTGTGTTTATGTGTCTTTAAGTAAATGAGCAGATAACAGTTCTTCAACTTTTTCCTGCAGTACAGTGAACTTTTCACCTTAACACTGTCAATTAATTTATTAATTATATCTTTAAGAAAAGAGATGTAATCCTTTTTATAAATTGTCACATTTTAAAATTACAATTCGTTTTACGTTCACATTTGTTTTATGGCTTAGATCTGTTATGTGTGTTAAAAAGGAAAGTAAAATATTAACCCCACTAACATTAGGATAATTTGTAATTTGAAAAAAGGGCTTCCCTCATAGCTCAGTTGGTGAAGAATCTGCCTGCAATGCAGGAGACCCCAGTTCGATTCCTGGGTTGGGAAGATCCACTGGAGAAGGGATAGACTACCCACTCCAGTATTCTTGGGCTTCCCTTGTGGCTCAGCTGGTAAAAAAATCTGCCTGCAATGCAGGAGACCTGGGTTCGATCCCTGGGTTGGGAAGATCCCCTGGAGAAGGGAAAGGCTACCCACTCTAGTATTCTGGCCTGGAGAATTCCATGGACTATACAGTCCACTAACTTTAGGATAACTTGGAATTTGACTATAATTAGGATAACCCCACTAACATTAGGATAATTTATAATTCGAAAAAGAAAAATCATTTGTGGCCAGTGAGCAGTCTTTCTTGTTAAAGCAGCTGGCACAGGACCCTGATGCCTTGGCAGGAGCGGGAGTCGGGGTTTGGCAGTGAAGTTGGCTGTTTTTGTCCATCTTGCCACTGTGTTCAAATGTTCTTGCAGTGTGCTAAACATTCCCTCTACTTTGTCATTCCCACCCATTCCCCCTCCCAACATGGACTCAAAGGGCTGGTGAGATAAGCTTTCTGGTCAGAAAATCTTGGGACATTTCTGAGTCCAAGGTCCCTACTTGCTGCTGCTTCCTGTGGAGTCCTGTGGAGCTGGGGATGGGCTGGGCTGGCTTTGAAGGCTGGGAGAGGATGTGTGTGTGGGGGGCAGTCTCCCTGCAGCTGTAACCCCTCCCTCCTCTATGAGGGGTCTGGACTAAGTGTCCTCAGTGACAGAACTTACTAATAAGAGGTTCATGACCTGGGCAGGAAAATGAACTGGAGAGGGTGGGGCTGGAGATGGGGTGGGAGACCCATGAGGAGACGACTCCTTGAGACTGTGGAGAATTGACGGTGGTTTGCAAGTATGTAGTGGCCACTGACATGAATTTGTGAAAAGTCTTCAACATTTTGGAAGCACACTGGGTGGGAGAGTAGGGTGTGAAAGATGCCCCTCAAGTTTCTGGCAGAGAAAACTGAGTGAACACAGGTGCCCTTTACTAGGTAAAGAAAATGCAGGATGGGATGAGCTGGAGAGGAAAGGCCATTCTCCTTGGGTTTTTTTTTTTTTTTTTGAGACCAGAGGATCAGGCCTTGCCTGGTATTCACTGGGACCAGGCAGGGAGGGGGTCTGAACGGCTGTACCCAGGCAATGGGTGGCACACTATCTTAACAAGCCTTAGGGCACTGTCTGTTCAGCCTGGAGCTGGTCCTGGAAGCTCCATCTGATGTCTGAGGTTAACCCATGAGGGGCCAGGTTGTGAGAGCTCCTGGGTCATCTGTTGGGGAAGAAAGATCAGCCAGGCTGGGGGCCATGCCCTATGCAGTTTGCCAGCCGACGTGGAATCGTTTCAGTGGTGAGAGTCTGGTGTAAACAGACCAGGCAGGGGCTAGATGTCAGTCTTGGCTGTGCCACCCACGGCCCCACTTCCGAGGTTAGACGCCTGTCAACCTGGAGTGGAGCACTTGTCGAGAATGGTTATTGAGTCTGTGTGTCTATGTGTCCCCCTCAGGGTGGTTTCAGCTTTACTTGAATCCACTCTCTTGTTGCTGCTCCGATCAGGCCGTTTTCTTCTTGATAACTGGGTGACTGTCCAGAGGGCAGGGCAGAGTCTGCTGGGACTGCTTTATCCAGGTTTCACTTTCCAATAGCGAAGGAACCAGAGAAGGGCGGACTGAGCTGTCCGGGATCGTTTCCGAGGGTCCCACGGTCTGGTCTCTGCAGACACCCCTGGGCCGGGCTCTGCTGCTTCTCCACTCTCCTGAGACCACCTGCCCCCAGACATGAGGAACTCAGACGTGGATCCGGATCAGGATTGGGGCTCTGAGTGACTAACTTCAGGTGCAAATTCTGAGGGCAGATTTGGGGTCTGCCAGGGTCCCTGAACCTTCTCATGCTGCTGAGTTTAGAGACGCTTCTGAAGTCCTGGCCTTTCAGAGCAGGTAAGTGGGTTTTGAAGACACTTGTGGGCAAGAAGAGCAAGCAGGGAGCATCAGGGTTGAGGAGGAGGCTGAGCAGGTGGTGGGGCTGGGGGCAGGGTGGGTGGTGCTGGATGGTGGAGTGGCTCTAAGGAGACCCACGATCACCACAGTGAGGGGTGTACCTTCATTCATTTGTTTTAGTATTATTGCTATAGCACTTACTAGTAATAGGTTGTTTTCTAATTCCATGTAGTGACTACAAATATAAATTCATGTGATTCTCATGAAAACCTTGAGATGGAAATGCCATTAATATCCTCATTTTGCAGATGAGGAATAACATGAAGATGGTTGAGAAACTTGACAGACAGGGGCCCAGTCTTGGGGGGAGGACTCAGCGCTTGGCTCCCAGCATCTGTCCTTCCCAGGACCCTAAGCTGCCTCCTCCCCCACCTCAAACATTAAATGTTTTGGGGTCTTTTCTCTGATGAGGACTCATTTTTTCTCCTCGGCTGCTCTGTTTCCACTGGGATGTCCAACCCCAATGCAGAAATCTTCTTCAAAGACAGTGCGGATGAGGATTAAGCTGTCTGTGGGGACTGACTGGGCACCTGGGAGCGGGCCATGTCCTTGGTCCCTGCAGGAAAGGGCTGGGTGGGGTTGAAGTCCAGGCTAACTAACCCAGCAGCAAAGGCAGAACATAGTGCCTCTGATGGACCCAGAGTCCCTTTGAAGAGCACACTTGTGGGGCCCCAAGTGGGAGCTGGCCTGTACTTCACAGTGAGGAGCTGAGTCTGGGCGTCTGTCCCAGGGCATGACTGGTGCTTGTAAATAATGGGAAGACACAGGATGGTCCCACCTCGGGCCCCCGGTGCTGGGAAAGGAAGCAGCTGGTATTCTGGGCAGAGTGGGCTGGGCTGCAGGTGCCACTGGGGTGGGAAGGGAAGGGGGGCATTTTTCCCAAGCAAACCTTGTGGTTGTGACCCCACAGAGGCTTCTCCAGGGCTGGGAGGAGCCCAGGCTCAGTGCTTTCTGGGTGTCGGAGTGTGGGGAGCCCAGCACCTCATCAGCACAGGGATCCAGGGGGGTCTCTGCTCCTGCAGGACTATTTCTGGCCCTGAGCCCTCCTCTCCACTGGGGTCTCTGAGCTCTGGGCCAGCCCTGCCTCCCTCCCTGTGTCTCCCCAGCTCTGAGGAGATGGAGGACTTCTCCCGCAGCTCTGGGCTCAGCCACCTCACCTCCCTGCTCCTCATCCTCCTGCTGCCCACTGGGGAGTCCACAGGTGAGTGTGTCCCCACCCTCTTCCTGTGTGGGTCCCCAGGAGCTAGGCTGGTTCTCTCCACCACCAGTGGGTGGGTATTTGAGGAACCCCTTCTCTAGGATAATTATGATGCTTCCCCAGGCAGTAATTGTCATTGTATAATTGAGAAGAGTCTCTAAACCATAAAGTAAGGGACCTTGACAGTTTTCCAATGTGGAGATTATGATGTTTTCAAAAGTCAAGTATCAGGACTTGCCTGGGGGTCTAGTGTTTAAGACATCATGCTTCCATTGCAGAGGCACAAGTTTGTTGCTGGTTAGGATGCCTGGTCATGCATGCCTTGCAGCAAAAAAGGCAACTATGAAAAATGTTACCATGGGAGAATGGATACACATATATGTATAGCTGAGTCCCTTGGCTGTCCACCTGAAACTATCACAACATTGTTAAATGTCTATGTGTTGTGTGCTAAGTTGCTTCAGTCATGTCCAGCCCTTTGCAACAGCGTGGACTGGGGTCAGCCAGGCTCCTCTGACCATGGGGATTCTCCAGGCAAGAACACTTGAATGGGTTGCCATGATATTCTCCAGGAGATCTTCCCAACCCAGGGATCAAACCCGGATCTCCTGCATTGCAGGTGGATTCTTTACAGACTGAGCCACCAGCTATCCTCCAAAATAAAATAAAAAGAACAAAAATGTGACAGGAAGAAAGTGAAAGTGTTAGTTACTTGATCGAGTCCGACTCTTTGTGACCCTGTGAACTGGGGGCCACCAGGCTTCTCAGACCATGTGGATTCTCCAGGCAAGAATCCTGGAGTGGGTTGCCATGCCTTCCTTCAGGGGATCTTCCCAATCCAGGGATTGAACCTGGGTCTCCAGCATTGCAGGGGGATTCTTTACCGTCTGAGCCACCAGGGAAGTCCATTAGGGTGTTGTACTTGGACAAAACAGACAGATCCTATCTTTATAGAGCCTACAATGTAGAAGGAGGCTGTGAGTAATAAATGCACAGAAGAGTGTAATTGACAGTTTGTTGTAGGAGATGAGAGGAGGGGCAGTGAAGTAGTGAGGCTGGAGGGAGGCAGCCAGAGGTGGGGAGGTGGGAAGTAGGGGCCAGCATGTTCAGTGAGAGGAGAACAAAGACCTGGAGGAGGGGGTGAGTCTGTGACTGTTCCAGTGGAAGGATGGTTTCTGCAGGAGAGAACAGCCAGTGCAAAGCTGCCTGTGTGTCTGTAATGCGCAAAGGACTGTGGAGGCAGGTCTTGGCTGGAGCAGAATGTTTGAGAGGGAGAGACCAGGAGCAGGAGTCAGAGAGCCCCGGGGATTGACCCCATCGGGCCTGAGGTCCACTGAGGGGACTGAGGAGGCATGGCAAGGCTTTGAGCCGAGTAGGGGCAAGGCGGATAGCTGTTAAGAGCAGACTGCCCTTCATGGTGAGGAGCTGATTGTGAGCCCTCAGCCCATGGGAGTGGGGAGAGGACACACAGGGAGCCCAGTGTACCATTGTCCTCCAGGTGAGAGACAATGGTGACTCAGACCAACTCTGAGCTGCTGAAATCTTTCTTCAGAGATCCTGCAGGGCTGTCTTGCACAGGGGTCATGTCATCCATCAGGTCTCAGAAGGACAAAGGCTCTGGGAAGATGTCAGTGGGGTGAATATGGGTTCCTGTGGGTGATGAGAAGAAAGGCAGCTTTTTAACGAAATTAGCATTTGGATCTGGTTTTTAGCATGTATTTGAGCTGAGGAGAAAGTCATGAACACGCATAAGAAAGTTAGGGCTGGAATAGAGTTGTTCTCGGGTGTGGCTGAATGATCAAGAATTTCTGACCTAGACCCCGGGTATGTACTTTGTTCAGGCGTTGTTCAGTGAGGGGCAGGATAGAGCTGTGTTTCTCAAAGTGGGGTCTGTGGAGCATCAGTATCAGCCTTCGAGGAACTATTTATAAGGGCACATCCTTGGGTCCACCTCAGACCTACAATATCAGAAGGTGTACGGGGGGTGGAGGGGGTCCCTGCCAGTTGTGATTCCCTTGATCACATGACGATTTTGTTGCATATTCACGCTGAAGGCCTTCACAGAAGGGCCTGGGGCCAGGAGAATAGGAGGATGAGGGATTCTCCTTGAAACTGTTTCTGGGTCACAAAAATGTGATCAGAGATGTTGCCCAGATTCAGAGTCATCAAGTTCAGTCCATCAGTCCTGTGGTCATCTCATCCGACACTGGGGCCTTCCCACCTGACGCTGCGTGTCCCCTGCCCTCGGTCTGCCTCTCTCCTCCTCTCTCACTGCCATCTCTGTGTCCACAGAGGAGTTCCTGGTGATTGGCCCTTTGGACCCCATCGTGGCAGTGCTGGGTGGAGAAGCTGTGCTGCCCTGCTCCCTATTTCCAGCTGTGAGTGCAGAGGACATGGAGCTGAGGTGGTACCGCTCCAATTTTTCGGAAGCCGTGTTCGTCTATCAGAACCGACAGGAGCAGAAGGAGGAGCAGATGGCTCCTTACGCGGGGCGGACCTCGCTGGTGGGGGACCGCCTCAACCAGGGATATGCTGCCGTGCGCATCCAGAGGGTCCAGGCTTCTGACAATGGGCTGTACACCTGCTTCTTCAGAAAGGGAGGCTTCTACGAAAAGGCTGGTTTGGAGCTGAAGGTGGCAGGTTGGTGACTTGGGTAACTAGTTAGAGTTTTGGGGTGTTGGAACTGGGAGGAATCTGAAAGTAATGACTCAGCCCCGCATTTATCACAGGATGACGGGAGGCTCTTTGATCCATTCATTCATTAAATGCAAATATATAGAGTCCCTCCTATGTGTCTGGGCTTCCCAGGTGGCTCAGTGGTAAAGAATCCACCTGCAATGCAGGAGACATGGATTCCATCCCTGGGTTGGGAAGATCCCCTGGAGGAGGAAATGGCAACCCACTTCAGTATTTTTGCCTGGAGAATCCCATGGACAGGGGAGCCTGGAGGGCTACAGTCCATATGGTCGCAAAGAATCGGATCCAGCTGAAGCGACTGATCATGCGCGAACTGTGTGTCTGGTCCTGTTCTAAGCACCTTGTATACATCAGAGAACCTAACAAAGGTCCCCGTTTTTATGAGTGTATATTCTCAAGTGGAAGATCAAGCAGTCATGCTGAATAAACAGATCATAGGTGATGTTAGAATGTGGTAAATGCTGAGGATGAGAAGCCAAGTGAAACAGGGGAAGAGGATCAGGACTGGGGGTTGGGGGTGAGGCCAGGCTGCAGTGTTACACAGTGGCGCAGGCTGGTCCTGATGGAGAATGTGTATCTGAACATAGACTGGAAGGAGGTAGGGATTCCATGTCTTGGACATCTGTGGGTTGCAAGTTCAAAGGGGAGGGAACAGCCAACATTAATGGGCTGAGGAGGGTGTGTGGCTGGTGTGTTCTAGGCACACATGGGTTCCTCATGGCTGGTGGGAGAGAAGAGGGGGCAGGGTGTTCAGAGGGGACAAGAGTGTGGCAGATGGGGAGCTGAAGATAAAGATGAGTGGAGACGTGGGAATATTTTCATAATCAAGCCATCAGAGATGGGGCCAAATCACAGATTAGTTCTGGAATTCTGAGTTTGAAGTATTTGTGAGGAGTCAGGTGGAGGTAAACCTGAGGATGGAAGGAAGCGGAGTTCAGGGCATGGCGGTGTCAGCTGACCTAATTTTCCTGGTGATTTACAAAGAGAGGCAGTGGGTGTGGAAGCAGACACCCTGGGAGAGTATGGAGTGTGGAGAGTCAAGGATAAGGGTGGACCTGGGACCACATTCCTCCCCCTGTTTACATGGCATCAGCCCTTCCAACTGCATGACTAGGGAGAAGGGGCCCAGCCCTCTGAAACGCTGGGGGTCCCCATGCTCCTTCCTTTTGTTTCCCAAGGCAGGGCTGCCTCCTTGTTCCCTGTGGGAGCGGGCTGCCCCCAGAATGCCAAGTGCAGGGCACCCCCAGAGTTGTGCACATGTAGGCACTGCTGGGTCCCTGGGCTCTACATCTTGCCTCCCGCAGGTGTGGGCTCTGCCCCTCAGGTGCGCATCACAGGGCCTGAGGAGGATGGGGTCCGAGTGGTGTGCACAGCCTCGAGGTGGTTCCCGAAGCCCCAGGTGCAGTGGAGAGACCTCAGTGGAGAGAAGTTCCTGGCGTTCTCCGAGGCCCACACCCAGGATGCTGAAGGGCTGTTCAGTGTGGAGGCGGCTCTGGTGGTGAGAGACAGCTCTGTGGGGAACGTGACCTGCTCCATCCTCAACCCTGTCCTGGGCCAGGAGAAGGCCATGGCCATTTTCATCCCAGGTCAGAGGTGCTCCCAGCTGCCAGCAGGGCTGGAGGTGGGGCCGGGTGTTCCTGGGTGTTCTGGGCTGTGCTGTTCTGGGCGGGGGCCCTGACAGGGTGTCTGGCTGGGCCACAGAGCCCTTCTTCCCCCAGGCCTCTCCCTGGAAGGTAGCTTTCTCGGTGAGCTTGACTGTGCTGGTGATCTTGCTCCTTGGGGCTGGATGTTACACCAAGAGAGAACATTCCTTGAAGGTGCAGAAGATGCGAGAAAAAGAGAGTCTGTGCCAGACTAGAGAGCAGGATCGTCAGACAAAGGAGCAAGTGCTGAAGGACACAGGTAAGGCAGGACAGGTCAAGGCTGGTGAATGTGGCAGCTGGTGCTGAGAGGGAGGAGCTGACCACAGGGTCTGAGTCCAGGGCTCTGGGGACATCCCAGTCTGGAGCAGGTGGCTGGGGAGACCTGGGTGGACTGCTGGAGTGGTGGAGGCTCCGATGGGTCTTCAGCTGGAACGTCTTCCCCAGAGGTTACAAACAGAGAGGTGGTATTTTGTGAATTCTTTTTCTTGGGGATTGGAGTTCATGCTTTTTTTTTTCCTTCTCTTTCAGCTATACTTCAGGAAGAACTAGGTAAACGTTACTTTTCCTCTTGAGCTCTCTGCACCCCCTTCACAGGAGATATTCTGGTTCTTAGCTCACCTGTTTTCCTGTCTTTTGCTTTTCAGAGAGGAGGAAATCCGCTTACCTGGCTGGTGAGTGACTCTTCCAGATGTCCTTGGGTCTGTCTTACCTGTACCAAAGTGTCCGTTTCCTTGTTTCTGTCTAGACATGTGGACCCCCTTTTGTGAGGTGGAAGTGGAGGCTGGAGGGGCAGAACCCAGCTCCTAGGCCCCTTGCAGACCTGTGCTGGCAGGGAACTTGGTTCTGATGGTGACCTCAGAGTTTCTCACACACCCTGGGCCTTATTCCAACCTTGATCAACCTGAAAATTATTGATAGCTTTGTAGCCTGAATGCATCTGGTTTTTGATCAGTACCTGAGGGCCAAAACCACATGCCCTGAGATTTCACTGAAGGAGCAACACAAATAAATGGTGATTAAGTTTGTGTGTGACCTCCTTCCTCTATCCCAGCACACCATCCAGGGAGAGTCTCTTTTCTCCACTTCCTCAAGATGATGATGAGAAAGTGATTGAGGGGATACCTGGGCTGACTATGCATGGAAAAGTCATGGGCTGCCCAGAAAAATGACATGTGTCTCTAGCATGATTTCTTCTGGGAATGCTTGGCCAGTTCTACCTTGGAGTTGACCTTATATCTATGTTATTTAAAAAATTCCTGATTCATGTCAATTTAAAAAAATAATTATTTTTATTTGGCTTAGTTGCAGTATGTGGGATCTAGTTCCCTGGCCAGGGATCGAACCTGGGCCCCCTGCATTGGGAGCACAGAGACTTAGCCACCGGACCACCAGAGAAATCCCCCATGTCAATTTTTCATATATATTTTTCCAGAAAATACTGATGCAATAATTAATTGTAAAATTGTGGAGTAATTTATCATTTTTTCCCTTAAAATATATTCAAACAAGCAGCTTCTGAGCCTGAGTAGCAACATGGAGTAGCAGGTGAAACAGGAGTTTTGAAGGATTTTGAGGGAAGAGCAATTAGGTGAACTAGCCAAAGGTCACACAGCAGTGAGACAGTGGTGGAAGTCAGTCCAGAGAGCCGCAGGCTTCTGACCTGTGCTCCAGGGGATTCCCCACCACACCTGCTGTCTACAGGTGGCAGGAGGTCACCTATTCTCCAGCTTCTCCCCCACTGTACTTAGTCTCACCTGCAGAGCAGAGGGGAGTCAACGGCCAGTGGATTCACACTGAGCAGGTTTCTTCTGGCTGAGGTCTTACCAGAGTGTGTTCCCTTTCAGCCTGGAGGAAGGCCTGGCTGTATGCAGGTAAGTGGATCTGAGTTCCTGTGGCCTCCCCTCCCCAACCTAGCCTCTGCTCCCTTCTCCCTGAGGGGACCCCACACCAGGGTGGGTAGGTGTCCTTGGTGTTCTTGTCACGTTTGTAACCTCCAATTAGAGACTGCAGGGACTCCTCCTCGGAACACAGGTGTGCCTTCATCCTGCCCATCCTCTACTGCAGGGCACTGTCAGGGTTAGCAGCACCCTCCTCAAACACCTGGTGCAACTGGGACTTCTTGTGACAGGGACTAGGAGGCATCAGTGGTGAGGAGGGTTGGCAGCAGGGTAATGACTGTGTAGATCAGAATTTGCTCATCTCTGGAAGATTTCAGAAGTCATGCTCGCTTGCTTATGGGACCTTTGGTTTGAATCCTCCTTGCTCGACAATTCCTATTCTCTTGGGCTCTAGTTTTGGTTTCCCTGTTTCTCCCTGGTCCTCTGGAATATTGGTCTTCTCTCTGCTTCCTCATGTTCTGACCCCATGTCCAGGCTGGCTTTCATCCTCCAAGCCTCCTTGGTTGATGAGGAGGTGTTCTGACTCTGGGGTCCACTACCTTTGGGATATTTATGGACTCCTTGGATGAGGGTGTGAAAGATCTGAAATTATATGGAAAATCCAAAGTGCGTTTTTTTGTCACAAAACTAAAAATGTAACATATGATGGATTATTCACGACCATCACCTTCCATTTTAGGAGAATATTTGTCTGAAGGGCTCAGGCTCCTCCTCCCCTTTTCAGGGTTAGTGTAGAAGACTGGAAAAGGAGATGGTGAGAGAGGTTAAATTACTTCCTGGAGAAGGGGTAGGGGAACAAATCACTGAGGAAAAGATTAGAGGGAAGAGAGGAGATGTGAAGGAAGTATAGGAATGTGGGGGGGGATATACCCTGTCGAGGTTTTGAGTGGACCAAGTGAATGAAGAGAGGCCAAAGGTCACAAGGTCAAAAGTCACAGCCACATGGTGTGAATCTGGGAAGTGCACTGAGAGTTTTCAAGGTTCATGACATGAAATTTAATGGACTCCTTGAGTCCTCTTTAAAATATTTCAGAAAAACTTACATTCCTAAGCCCTTTTAAGGTAAGCATATAATGAGTTTGTCTCTGATAATGAGGCCATCTCTATCTTCCAGAGGAGCTGGGGGAGGTGTGTGGTTCCGGGGATGCTAGTGCTGTGAGGGTGGTCTCGAGGACCCTTAGCAGTGGGGTGAGTGAAGGCTCTGCGCCCTCTGAGCCTGTGTCATAGGCCCTGTTCCTGCTTGGAATGCTTCTGTTTAGGGTCAGGAATACAGATTTTGGGAGACCGTGGGGAAGCCAGGGGGTGAAGGAGGCCTGGGCACCAGATGGGAGAGAAGCCACCTCAGACATCTTACTGATTCCTGCAGGGATTTGTTACTACACAGTAACAATCGTGTGGTCTTCTTTTACCATTCTCACCTTCTCTGCCAAATTTAAGTTGCATGTGTTTTAATGTATGTCTATTTTAATGTATACCTTTTATTCTATACCTTTCATTAAACAAAAAGGAAACAGTACCATGAAACTAGAGTCAGCATTTTAAAATATTTTCACCATATGCCATATCTATAGGGATGGTTTTGTTCCTACAAAAATCGAAGAAGTTATTCGTATTTCATCTTTTCAGCGCTTGTCATGCTTTCTTGTTTGAATGTCTCCATCTCTGGAAAGCTATGCATTGTCTTCTACCTGGGTCAGATTTCTGCAGTGCTGTACGCTGAGCTCTCCTCTCTCCTGGCACATAGTCATCCTTCAAGTTCAGCTTAGCCAGTTGTGTTCTCTCTACCCACGGCTCAGACACAACCTGCAAGTTCTTCACTAGTGAACGGAAGTTTTTATCTCCCCAATTCTTTCTCTAGAAAACCTATCTTTCATTATAGATACGTGGCTAAGGCCTTGAGAAAGAATAATTTGGTAGGCAAATATGGCAAAGATCTTTCTGTTCAGGTCAGTCTCCTGCTTCTCAATCCCTGAGTATTAACGTTTGTGGCTAGGTCTTCATCAAAAGGTTGCAAAATGATCATTCTCTGTGAATGTGTGTGTATAAAAGAGCAATAAATGTATCAAGTGAATGTTTTCAAACATTTTCCCCACAAATCCTTCATTAGCAGCTTCAGTACCCACCCTAGGTACCCACCCTAATGTGTGTTTTACAGTCTTTGCGAACCCCTGATATGAAACGTGTGTTTTCCTTGTAGATTGGCGGAAGGAGGAGTTCCAGGAATGTGAGTGACTTTGTGTTTTTTCTGGATTTTCCTACTGCTGTCCCTGTGGCCTCTCCTTCAGTTCTCAGTGGTGATATAGATTCTGGCACCATCAATAGTGTGGGGTGGGATGTGGTGGTGATAGTCACACATAGGTGGCGTTGATGACTTTGGCTGATATTGAATGCTAAATAGACATCCTTCAGCCCTTGAAGAGCAGGGTGGTCCTCAAGGGCTCTGTGACATATCGCACCCTGAAATCAGTCTTGTGGGTCCTTTTCCTGCCTGGAGGCCCATAGACTTGAATCACAAGTTCCTATTGTCAGGGTGCTTAGCCTTCCTCCCATGCAGCTGGGATTCTGGGTTGAGGGGTGGTTGTGTGTTCTTGGGGAGGGGAGGACCTTGAATGATAGATAACTTTCTCTGCAGGGCCTGTCACTCTGGATCCAGCATCTGCCCATTCAGACCTTGTTGTCTCTCATGAAAAGACAAGTGTGACCTTGAAGGACTCCTGGGTGACCTCTGTAGATACCTGCAGTGTACTGGGCTTTGAGGGCATCACATCAGGGCGCTGTTACTGGGAGGTGGAGATCAGGGATGGAGACCAAAGCGAGTGGGCCCTGGGGGTCTGTAGGGAAGGTGTGAACAGGAAAGGCTGGTACATAGAGTCCCCAGAAAAGGGGTTCTGGGTTGTGGGGAGATTTGAAAGAGGATATTGTGCCTGTACTGCAAAGCAGACTCTGCTATCCTTCATGCAGGCTCCCCACCCCAGGCTTAGGATGGGGGTGTTTCTGGATTACCAGGAAGGGGATGTCTCCTTCTACAACATGGCTGATGGCTCCCACATTTTCTCCTTCCCTCAGGCTTCCTTCTCTGGGACCCTCTTTCCATACTTCATGATTAATTCAGGAGACGTGTCCCTGACTGTCTGCTCCAAGGTGGGAGGGTCTGAGGGGCTCCCTGCTGCCCTTAGCAATCCTTCTCTGGAGGAGCCTGTGAGCCTCCCAGGGGCGGGGTTCAGCTCAGGCTCTGGTGCTGAAGGTCCTCCAGGGGCCGAGTGTCCCCTGCTCCCCTGCAACCCCGAGGCTGTGTCCCCCTAGGGCCTGTCACTGTCCTGGACCCTCGCTGTGGCTCTTCCTGGAGCTGCAGACTCCCTGTGACAGAGCCCTCTGAGGTACAGCCTGGATGGCTGGGGGGTCTCGTCCCCCTGCTCTGGAGACAGACTTCTGGGCCTGTAGTTATAACAACCGTCAGTTCATGCCATGGACTCAGGTTTGAGAAGCTAGACGTGGACTATTTCTGACCTAGTTTTGATTAGGCTGTAGTTTGCCATGGGAAGTGAATTTTCTGGTGGTAATAATATTTTTTTTAATACTTTTAAGAAAAAGTTGATTTTTATTTATTTTGCTGCACCAGGTCTTGGTTGGGGCATGTGACCTCTTAGTTGCGGCATGTAGAATCTAGTTTTCCTGACCAAGGATCGAACCCAGACCCCTTGCATTGGGAACTCAGTGTCTTAGCTACTGGACTACCAGAGAAGTCCCTTTTATGGTGTTTATACACCATTTGGTTATTAAAGGGCATGAGGGCTGAATTACTCTGCAGAATAAAAGGGGGTTATTTTATTGAATCAGTGCAGAGGAACCCAGAACTGAAGGTGGGTCTCCAGTTGTATTTATGAGGATCCTGAGTCTGACCAGAAGCACTGGCCATTCAGAATCTTCCAGGGAAATGGATGGCTGATGAATTTTAGAGGAGTTAGCATTCTATTTTATATAGTTCCTATTCTGGGGTGGATGAAACGTACTTATTTTTATCAACCTCAGTAGATTTCTGTTACTTGTAAAAGCTTGTGCTGTTTGTTTCAGGAAAGGAGAAGGATCTGGGTTTTTCTGTAGTGTCTGCATCAGGAGGAGGAAAAGAACTGTTACCAGCATTAAGGTGTGAGTGAAGACGAGAGTTTTCAGAGGCAGGTGGATTGCAGAATGCTTTGACTGTGAGCATGATTCTAGTAATCAGTGTATTGCCTCTTAGTACTTCCAAGTCCTATGGTTAAGGGCAGAAAAGGAAGCAGGACTCTGAGGGACCCAGACCTTTGGGGATTTGTCAAGCTCCTTAAATTTTAGAGGTGCCTGGGCAGTAAGCCTGCAGGCTGTGGCTCTACTTCACTGAAGCTGTAGAACGGCTGCTGTAGCTGCTGGTTGGATAAGCACTATCCAATTTCTGATTGTTTGTGTGTGTTTGTTTTTGTGTGCACAAACTACTTTTTTCAACTCATTAATTAAAGGGGGAACAGTAAGCTGTACAACCTGTTCACAGAAGAATTCAAAGTACTACATATTGATAGATTCAAGCATGCGTCAACAAAGGAAACTATAAGCAAGATGAAAAGACAGCCTTCAGAATGGGAGAAAATAATAGCAAATGAAGCATCAGACAAAGAACTAATCTCAAAAATATACAAGCAACTCCTGAAGCTCAATTCCAGAAAAATAAACAACCCAATCAAAAACTAAGAACTAAACCGACATTTCTCCAAAGAAGACATACAGATGGCTAACAAACACATGAAAAGATGCTCAACATCA
>NW_027224483.1:0-21942 GCF_023699985.2 Odocoileus virginianus | reverse complement strand
CAAACTACATGAAAAGGAAATTAGGAAAATAATCCCATTTATAAAAGCACAAAAAGAGTAAAATATTTAGGAATACACTTTACAAAGGAGGTGAAAGACTTGTATACTGAAAACTACAGAATATCAATGAAAGAAATGGAAGAAACAAGTAAATGAAATGATATCTTGTGTCCGTGGACTGGAAGACTTAATAACTGTTAACATGTCCAGTCTACCAAAAGTAAACCCATTCATATTCATTCTGTAGGTATATATGCCCTTTGACACCATCATCTCTCAGCCTGAATTTCCTAACATGTAAACTTATATAGTCTTTTCCTTTTCACATTTGTTGTTGAAGAAACAACCAAAACTGAAGTTCAGTGCTCAGTTTCTTGTATTCTCTTTTAAGCATTCCTCACATTATAAAATATATATATTTAAATATGTGTATATACACATTCCATGTCTAACTGATCTTTTGTTTTGTGATGGTTATGTCTCTATTCTGAGCAGCCTTTAATTTTATTATCAAGTTTGAATCACTTCCGCTTCCTCTCTTTTTTTCCTCTCCAAACTGCCTGTTCTAGAAGGAAAAGCCTGGTTTGTGGATGCCAGCTAAATCAAGTAACAAAATGTTTATAAACTATCTACTGTGGACTAGTATGGAGGAAGAACAAAAAATGAAATATCATTAGAAAAGGCTTCATGGAAATGCTGAGGCATAATCTAAACTACAGCATAACCATAAGATTTGAACGTTCTAAGGAGTGGAAATAACAGACATGAAATTCTGTTACTTATAAGACATGAGCCAGCTTTCCTTTAAGCACCCAAACTTTCTGTTTAAAAAAATAAAAATTACATCTTTAGAAATAACAGTCTAATGTACATTGTGCTTTTTGTTTACCAGTATTTAGCATTTACTGAAGCTTCCTATTTAATTATTAATGCAGTACACATTTCAATAATAATTACCACTTACTATGTGCTTTGCTGTTTTACATGATTTATGTATAACACATTGATCTTCTTAATAGCTCTGTTGGGCAGGAAATATTATCCTCATTTTAAAGATGAGCAAACTGCGGCATTAAGAAGTTAAGTGATTTTCCCAAGGTCAGATTATTTACCAGTGATAGGTAGCAGAGCCAAGGATTCAAATCAGGCAGCCTGGCTCCAGAGGCCACACTTTTAACCAGTACACTATCTTGCTACTTTATGATCTGATTTAATCCTCACAGGAATGTTGTAAAAGAGGGTGTATTCTCTGCATTTTAAACTGGAGACAGCTGAGGTTTAGAGAAGTTAAGTAACTTGCCCAAGTGCATGTCAGCTGGTAGGTGACAGAACCAGGATTTGAACCTAGGGTCTTCCCTGGTGGCTCAGTCTGCCTGCAATGCAGGAGACCCAGGTTCAATCCCTGGGTCGGGAAGATCCCCTGGAGAAAAAGGAAATGGCAACCCACTCCAGTATTCTTGCTTGGAGAATTCCATAGACAGAGGAGCCTGGTGGGCTACAGTCCATGGGGTCACAAAGAGTTGGATACGACTCAGTGACTAACACTTTACTTTCACTCCAACCCCAGAATTTGTGCTCTTGACCATTATGTTATACTGCCCTGACAATGATTAAGACAATCTTTTTAAGTAATTTTTAAAAAATAATTACTTATTTTTGGTTGTGCCGAGTCTTCGTTGCTGCCTGGGCTTTTCTCTAGTTTCAGCGAATGGGAACTACTCTTCGTTGCATTGTGTTGTGATGCATGGGCTTTTCATTGTGGTAACTTCTCTTGTCGCCTAGGCTCTAGGGCACATGGGCTTCAGTAGGTGCAGCTCCCAGACTCCAGAGCCCAGGCTCAGTAGTTGTGCTTCGTGGGCTTAGTTGCTCCGCAGCATGTAGGATCTTCCGAGATCAATGATCAAATCCTTGTCTCCTACATTGGCAGGTGGATTCTTTACCTCTGAGTCGCTAGGGAAGCCCTATCATAGTCTTTATAAAAATAAGCCTAAAACTGCATATTTTAGCCTTTAAAAAAAATCTAGATACTCTTGATCCCATTTACTTTGTGTTTTGATTTTATGTTTGAGAATTCCCAGTATCTGTAGCTCCCAAAGCCGTACTGGGTAGATCTCCATGCCAGATAAACATTGTGCTGTCTGAGTTTGTCTCAATTTCCAGTCCAGAAAGGTGTACCTATTTGGGGTCTTCTTTCCTCCTTTAAGAACTCACCTTAGTCCTATCTTCTTACCTCCATGTACATAGAATTTATTATCGATATATCCTCATCATGGTAATTTCTGTGTTTTAAGAACATGAAAAAAAGCTGCTTCTAACAGAAATTTAGGAGATTCCTGTTTTGATAATTAGATATCTTCAGTTTCATACTATTGTAAAAGATCTTACCACTTGAAAAAAGATGCTGTAGAAGCAAAGATTGTTTCCTAGCCATATATGCAGTACAGGTTATTTTATCCAGAAGTTCAGTGTGTTTTTCCTTTTGGAAAATAATCGGCATGTGGTAACTTTGGGGACCTTTTTCAGTGACTGTCAAGGTGCTTCAAAAGGGTTATTTTTCACTTTTCAACGAAAGATTAGCTTTGCTTGCTTTGCTTGATTTCAGCTTCCTGGCATTAATTTTGGTTTTCATAGCAGCAAGAGTAAGCAACCGGTAATGAAGTAGATAGAATTACTGTAGATTTCAGAGTCCCACCACTGGAAACATTTTGAATAGCTCCAGTGTTGAACACCTGTGCTGCTTTTTTTGACAAACAGAATTTGCTAATTGAAAAATGATACACTCATTATTATATGTAGCTATATTGTGGTATAATTAACGTGTAATTAATTGTAGTGTATATGATTTTTTGATACACCTTTGATACACCTTTGTAGTGTATATGATTTTTTCATACATTTTTTGATACACCTTTGAAATCATCACTACCAATCAATATAATGAACATAGCCATTATTCACCAAAGTTTCCTCCTACCCTTTCTAATTCTTCTTCCTTCTGTCATTACTCCTCCATCATTACCATTCTGTTTTCTGTCACTGTGAGTGAGTTTGCATTTTCTAGAGCTTTATACAAAGGGAATCACATAGTAATCCTTTTTTTGTTTTTGGTTTTTTTTTTTTTGGCTTCTTTCACTCAGCATAATAATTTTTTAGATCCAGGTTGTGTGAATCGGTAGTTTGTTCCTTTACATTGCTGGTAATACTAGAGTATAGATATATCACAATATCCATTCTTCTGCTGAGGGATATTTGAGTTGTTTCTAGTTTTGAGGTATTATGAGTAAAGCCTTTGTGTTTATCTCATTGTATAGACACAGGCTTTCTTTTGCCTTTGTAAAAATACCTAGGAGTGAAATGACTAGATTATATGGTAGGTGTATGGTTAACTTTTAAAGAAATTGCCAAGATATTTTCATACTGATTGTACCACATATTTTATGAATAGCAGTGTGTGAAAGAGTTCCACTTTCTCCACATCCTTATCAACACTTGATACTGTTTTTGTTGTTTAGTCACTTAAGTCATGTCTGACTCTTTTGTGACCCCATGGACTGTAGTTTGCCAGGCTCCTCTGTCCTTGAGATTTGCTGGGCAAGAATACTGGAGTCCATTACCATTTCCTTCTCCAGGGGATCTTGCTGATCCAGGGATCAAACCCAAGTCTCCTGCTTGGTGGGTGGATTCTTTACCACTGAGTCACCTGGGAAGCCCTGCCAATTAAATATAAGTGAAAGTGAAGTCGCTCAGTCATGTCCAACTCTTTGTGACCCCATGGACTGTAGCCTACCAGGCTCCTCTGTCCATGGAATTTTCCAGGCAAGAATACTGGAGTGGGTTGCCATTTCCTTCTCCAGGAGATCTTCCCAACCCAGGGATCGAACCTGGGTCTCCCTCATTGTAGGCAGACGCTTTACTGTCTGAACCACCAGGAAGTCTTTTTTAATATAGGGATTAAATATAGGGATAGGGATTAAATATACGGATAAATTAAATATAGGGATAGGGTAAAGATTTCTTGGATATGCAGGGGGTCAAAGTATATCTCTATATCTATTGATAAATGTATGTGTCATGCATTCTTTTTTTCAAAATACAACTAAAGAATGCTTCTGCAAAATGAACAAATAAGTCAAGGGAAAGATAGCTCTAACATAGGAGATAGGAATTCCCAGGATGACAGCTAATGAATCAGACCCAGATCTCCAGTTTATATTGAAGAGGGAAGGCTAGAGTTGAGTGAGAAGAGATCTCTAGGGGAGAAAAATGTAACTGAGGGAGTATTTATGTTGGAGCATTTGAAAAAAGTACTGAAAGTCCTATAAAAGTGATTAATTATTTTGTTTTGGCTTGGTTAAAGGAGTTGACAGAAGTATATAATGATGGTAATAATACAATATGTCATATTTATGTTTTCCTATGTATTATGCCATTTGATTTTCTTAACTATTCTGAGAAAATAGAAAGCCCAGTGTTGTTCTTCTTGTTGTTTGTCATTATATTCCCATGAAAATATGCTCAAAGACATTGAATGATCACAGTAATAGATAACAAGACTAGATCCCTGATCTAACTCCTGGCTACCAAAAAGTCTGAATGTGTGTCTTATATTATTCTCCTAAACTAATTTAATCCATCTCTGCACCTCAGATTTCTTAACACATAAGAAAGGCACATGGCAAAAATCTCCCTCTTCATGGCAGTCAACCAGTAACCCCCTGACTTGTTCCCAGTTTGCTGTGACCTTTATTTTGCTTCTTATATCTGGACTTACTGTTTGAACTTGCTAAAAGTGCTGGGCACTGTGCTCAGCATTGGGAATACAAAGATGAATAAAACATGGTCCCACTCCTTGAGGAGCTTCCAGTGAGGAGTCTTTTCATTGAGAAGACAGCTATATAAACAAATATAACTATATTAATGATTGATATAATAAAGATATGTTTGGAGTACTATAGTTCTACAAAAGAGGAAGGTCCTAATTGCCTGTAGAGAATAGGAAAAGCACAAACTGCGTATTATTAAAATTACATAGGAATTGTCAAGGAGAGGAAGGGAGTTTTAGTTAAAAATATGTAAAGGGATGAGATGTGAAAAACATTTTGTTCAGGACTACAAGGTCTTCAGATTAGCTCAAGTATTTGTAATATGTTGAGGAATGGCAGGACATGAGGCTGAATAGGTAAGAATTTGTATAACTTCAGTTTAGACTTTGTTCTGTAAGCCATGGTGGATTATTGAAGGATTTTAATTGAGGAGGAATATGATATTTATGATTTTGAAAGGTAATTCAGTGTATTGCAAAGTCAGTTGTAATTGGAAAAATTTGACACCAGATCAAATGCCCAGTTTAAATCACCAGTGATAATAGAGTGAAGTTGCTCAGTCATGTCCAACTCTTTGCGACCCCATGGACTATAGCCCACCAGGCTCCTCCATCCATGGAATTTTCCAGGCAAGAGTACTGGAGTGGGTTGCCATTTCCTTCTCCAGGGGATCTTCCTGGGTTCGAGCCCCGGGTCTCCTGCACTGTGGGCAGACACTTTACCATCTGAGCCACCAGGGAATCTTAGTAGTGATAATTGAAGGGTGGCAGAAATGCCACCCCAGAATATGCCTATTTGGCATAAGGATTGTTTTGAGCTCATTATTTTTTAAAAAACAGACACAGAAGAAGCTCTGAAAACAGAGTACAAGTTACCCTTTTGTGAAGGATATTTACATTTATGAAGGAAATCTTTTATAGGTGTCTTCGTCTCTGTTTCTGGGAAAGAAGGATGATTCTAAATCACAGGAAACTCCTATCAGTGGAAATGGCACCAACTTAAATCTGCATAACAAACCTTACCCTTGGTACTGTGCCTTTCCTAATCGTTGTTCAGTTGATAATTTGTGTCTGACTCGGTAAATCCATGGATTGCAGCCCACCAGGCTCCTCTGTCCATGGAATTCTCCAAGCAGGAATACTGAAATGGGTAGCCATTCCCTTCTCCAGGGGATCTTCCAGACCCTGAGATCAAACCATGGTCTGCACCTGCAGGCAGATTCTTTACTGACTGAGCTATAGGGTCACAAAGAGTCGGACACAACTGAAGTGACTTTAACAAAAACAATGTATAACAAGACAGATACTCTTTTAGTGTCAAATTTTGACTGTCAAATATTCTTTAGAATGTCTCCATTACCCTAATTTTATTTCTTTCTGAAATTTACTCATTCATCAGGCAAACATTTCTATGTGTTATTTTTGCTGTTATTTTTCTCAGATTGTTGGCACCACTAGAAGCTGATTTGATCCAAAGAAATGGCTGAAAGTGATGGAAAACAAAAAATAAAATGGACAACCACCATTATTATTAGCTCATCTCTTAAGGTAAGAGAGGCATTTGGGCCACTGATCTTGAATTAAAAATTAAGCAATAGAACAGTATTTTAAAATACCTTTAGCTTGATTATCCAAAGTTGTGTGAATCAGCAAGTATATAATCTAAAATGTATTTTAAAGATAAATTAGGACGATCACTGCATCCATTTTCCTACTTCTCTAAATACCTGAAAGTTGGACATTTTCTTAAGTTTTTCTTTTTTTTTCTCGCTAAGCCTATTTATTCTAAGAGATGTTAAATGATTCCAGAAACAACGATTCATATGCACATACATTACTTAAGGTTTTTGGAGAAGTAAACAACAGGAACAGACCTGTCTAGACTTAGTAGCATTGAGAGGAGGCTGTCTCAGAGGGAGGAGCCAAGATGGCGGAGGAATAGGACGGGGGGACCACTTTCTCCCCTACAAATTCATCGAAAGAACATTTGAACGCTGAGCAAATTTCACAAAACAACTTCTGATCGCTAGCAGAGGACATCAGGCACCCAGAAAAGCAGCCCATTGTCTTTGAAGGGAGGTAGGACAAAATATAAAAGATAAAAAGGGAGTCAAAAGAGCTACGGACGGAGACCCGTCCCGGGAAGGGAGTCTTAATAGAGGAAGCTTCCAATCACCAGGAAACCCTCACACTGGCGGGACTGGGGGAAGTTTTCGGCAATCTAACTGGGAGGAAAAATTAAACAAGGCCCACAGATTACATGCCTAAAAGCAACTCCTAGCAGAAAAGTACCCCAGACGCCCGTACCCGCCAGCAACAAGTGGGGCGGAACAGAGAGGAGCGGGCGGCATTGCTTAGGGTAAGGACCGGCCCGAAGACCCTAAGAGCAATCAGAGGGAGCTTTTTTAAACTGTGGGATAGCAAGGGCCAAAATTAACCTGCCCGAACACACTGCCGGCGGTTCTTCGCAAAACAAAGGGACTGAGAAACTCCAGAGAAGAGCCAGCCCATCCCTGCTGGAGGTAGGAGGCAGGGGGGAGGGGAAAAGGGCAAACAGCCCCTGAGAAGCCACCCCCTCCCACACTGCAAACAGGCCCCCGGTTCCTATCTAAAGACTTCCTGAGACCCGACTGGCGGCGCGCGCTGGGGCCGCGGAGGGAAAAAGTGCGCCGTACCCGGGGAGATTGCGCCCAAGCCTCTGGCTGCCTGAATCTGCGCTTTTGTGGAGTACCCGAAAACTGGAACCGCACTCAACGCAGGGCCCGCTCCATATACAGCAGCCGGGAGCCTGAGCAGTGTAGACGGGGAAAGCACTGACACCCCTGAGCGGGGCAAACCCAGTGTGACTGGAACACGGTGAGTGCTATCCACACAGAGGGGTATCTGTCTGCAGCGCCCCGCCCTTCCCGTAGCAGGACTGAACTGAACTAGCGAACCTAAATAAGAGATCACCTCCGCCCGCCTGTGTCAGGGCGGAAATTAGACACCGAAGAGACGGCAAATAGAAGCCAAATAAACAAAGGGAACCGCTTCAGAAAGGACTGGTGCAACAGATTAAAATCCCTGAAGGTAACACCGACTACACCGGAAGGGGCCTATAAATATCGAGAAGTGTAAGCTGGAAAGAGGAGCTATCTGAAATTGAACTGAACCTACGCTGACCGCAACAACTCCAGAGAAATTCCTAGATATATATGTATATATATATTTTTTTAATTTAAAAAAAAATTTTTTTTCTTTCCTTTTTTTTTATTTTTTATTTTTTCTCTTTTATTTTCTTTTAAAATTCCCTATTACTCCCCATTACTCCTCAACTTTCATTTTCATATATTTTTACGATTTTTTTAATTAGGGAAAAAATTTTTTTTTTCTTTTTCGTTTTTCTCTCCTATTTCCTTTTAAAGTCCTTTAATACTCCTCTATTAGTCCTTAATTTTCATTCTCATTTCACTATAACCTTGCCAAAAAAAAAAGAGAGAGAGAAACCCTATTTTTAAACTGAACTTCATATACATTTCTAAATTTTTTTTGTGTTTTTGTTTTTAAATATTGTATTTCAAAGAGTCTAACCTCTACACTAGATTTTTAATCTTTGTTTTTCAGTATGTGATATAAATTTTGGACATTTAAGAATCCAATATTCAGTTCCCATTTCTATTCAGGAGTGTGATGATTACTCTCCCACTTTTGACTTTCTGTTTTCTACCTCAGAACACCTCTATTTCCTCCTTTCCCCTTCTCTTCCCAGTTCAAATCTGTGAATCTTTGTGGGTGTCTGGGCTACGGAGAACACTTTGGGAACAGATAACTGCATAGATCTGTCTCTCTCCTCTTGAGTCCCCTTTTTCACCTCCTGCTTACCTCTATCTCCTTCCTCCCTCTCCTATTCTTCATGTAACTCTGTGAACCTCTCTGGTTGTCTCTCATGGTGGAGAATCTTTTCACCATTAACCTAGAAGTTTTATTATCAGTGCTGTATAGTTGAAGTCTTGAGACTATTGGAAGAATAAAACTGAAATCCAGAGGCAGGAGACTTAAGCCCAAATCCTGAGAAAACCAGAAAACTCCTGACTACACGGAACATTAAGGAATAAGAGACCATCCAAAAGCCTCCATACCTACACCAAAACCAACCACCACCCAAGAGCCAATAAGCTCCAGTACAAGACATACCACGCAAATTCTTTAGCAACGCAGGAACATAGACCTGAGTGTCAACATACAGGCTGTCCAAAGTCACACCTAACACATAGACCCATCGCAAAACTCATTACTGGACACTCCATTGCACTCCAGAGAGAAGAAATCCAATTCCACGCACCAGAATGCTGACACAAGCTTCCCTAACCAGGAAACCTTGACAAACCAATCGTCCAACCCCACCCACTGGGTGAAACCTCCACAATAAAAAGGAACCTCAGACCACAAGAATACAGAAAGCCCACTCCAGACACAGCAATCTAAACAAGATGAAAAGGCAGAGAAATACCCAACAGCTAAAGGAACATGAAAAAAGCCCACCAAGTCAAACAAAAGAGGAGGAAATAGGGAATCTACCTGAAAAAGAATTTAGAATAATGATAATAAAAATGATCCAAAATCTTGAAAAACAAAATGGAGTTACAAATAAATAGCCTGGAGACAAAGATTGAGAAGATGCAAGAAATGTTTAACAAGGACCTAGAAGAAATTTTAAAAAGTCAATTAAAAATTAATAATGAAATAAATGAGATCAAAAACACTCTGGAGGGAACCATGAGTAGAATAACAGAGACAGAAGATAGGATAAGTGAGTTAGAAGATAAAATGGTGGAAATAAATGAAGCAGAGAGGAAAAAAGAATCAAAAGAAATGAGGACAACCTCAGGGACCTCTGGGACAATGTGAAACGCCCCAACATTCGAATCATAGGAGTCCCAGAAGAAGAAGACAAAAAGAAAGGCCATGAGAAGTTACTTGAGGAGATAATAGCTGAAAATTTCCCTAAAATGGGGAAGGAAATAGCCACCCAAGTCCAAGAAACCCAGAGAGTCCCAAACAGGATAAAGCCAAGGCGAAACACCCCAAGACACATATTAATCAAATTAACAAAGATCAAACACAAAGAACAAATATTAAAAGCAGCAAGGGAGAAACAACAAATAACACACAAAGGGATTCCCATAAGGATAACAGCTGATCTATCAATAGAAACCCTTCAGGCCAGAAGGGAATGGCAGGACATACTCAAAGTAATGAAAGAGAATAACCTACAACCTAGATTACTCTACCCAGCAAGGATCTCATTCAGATATGAAGGAGAACTCAAAAGCTTTACAGACAAGCAAAAGCTGAGAGAATCACCAAACCAGCTCTTCAACAAATACGAAAGGATCTTCTCTAGACAGGAAACACAGAAAGGTGGTGTAAACGTGAACCCCAAACAACAAAATAAATGGCAACGGGACAATACCTATCAATAATTACCTTAAATGTAAATGGGTTGAATGCCCCAACCAAAAGACAAAGGCTGGCTGAATGGATACAAAAGCAAGACCCCTATATATGCTGTCTACAAGAGACCTACCTCAAAGCAAGGGACACATACAGACTAAAAGTGAAGGGCTGGAAAAAAATATTCCACGCAAACGGAGACCAAAAGAAAGCAGGAGTCGCAATACTCATATCAGATAAAATAGACTTTCAAATAAAGGCTGTGAAAAGAGACAAAGATGGACACTACATAATGATCAAAGGATCAATCCAAGAAGAAGATGTAACAATTATAAATATATATGCACCCAACATAGGAGCACCACAATATGTAAGGCAAATGCTAATGAGTATGAAAGAGGAAATTAATAGTAACACAATAATAGTAGGAGACTTTAATACCCCACTCACAACTATGGATAGATCAACTAAACAGAAAATGAACAAGGAAACACAAACTTTAAAGGACACAATGGACCAGCTAGACCTAATTAACATCTATAGGACGTTTCACCCCAAAACAATCAACTTCACTTTTTTCTCAAGTGCACACAGAACCTTCTCCAGAATAGATCACATCCTGGGCCATAAATCTAGTCTTGGTAATTTCAAAAAAACTGAAATCATTCCAGTCATCCTTTTCTGACCACAGTGCAATAAGATTAGATCTCAATTACAGGAAAAAAATTATTAAAAATTCAAACATATGGAGGCTAAACAACACGCTTCTGAATAACCAACAAATCATAAAGGAAATCAAAAAAGAAATCAAAATATGCATAGAAATGAATGAAAATGAAAACACAACAACCCAAAACCTGTGGGACACTGTAAAAGCAGTGCTAAGGGGAAGATTCATAGCATTACAGGCCTACCTCAAGAAACAAGAAAAAAGTCAAATAAATAACCTAGCTCTACACCTAAAGCAACTAGAGGAGGAAGAAATGAAGAACCCCAGGGTTAGTAGAAGGAAAGAAATCTTAAAAATTAGGGCAGAAATAAATGCAAAAGAAACTAAAGAGACCATAGCAAAAATCAACAAAGCTAAAAGCTTTTTTTTTTGAAAAAATAAACAAAATTGACAAACCATTAGCAAGACTCATTAAGAAACAAAGGGAGAAGAACCAAATTAACAAAATTAGAAACTAAAATGGAGAGATCACAACAGACAACACTGAAGTACAAAGGATCATAAGAGACTACTACCAGCAGCTCTATGCCAATAAAATGGACAACTTGGAAGAAATGGACAAGTTCTTAGAGAAGTATAACTTTCCAAAACTGAACCAGGAAGAAATAGATCTTAACAAACCCATCACAAGCAAGGAAATCAAAACTGTAATCAGAAATCTTCCAGCAAACAAAAGCCCAGGACCAGATGGCTTCACAGCTGAATTCTACCAAAAATTTAGAGAAGGGCTAACACCTATCTTACTCAAACTCTTCCAGAAAATTGCAGAAGGTAAACTTCCAAACTCATTCTATGAGGCCACCATCACCCTAATTCCAAAACCAGACAAAGATGCCACAAAAAAAGAAAACTACAGGCCAATATCACTGATGAACATAGATGCAAAAATCCTTAACAAAATTCTAGCAAACAGAACCCAACAACATATTAAAAAAATCATACACTGTGACCAAGTGGGCTTTATCCCAGGAATGCAAGGATTCTTTAATATCTGCAAATCAATCAATGTAATACACCACATTAACAAATTGAAAGATAAAAACCATATAATTATCTCAATAGATGCAGAAAAAGCCTTTGACAAAATTCAACATCCATTTATGATTAAAACTCTACAGAAAGCAGCAATAGAAGGAACATACCTCAACATAATAAAAGCTATATATGACAAACCCAGAGCAAGCATCACCCTCAATGGTGAAAAATTGAAAGCATTTCCCCTGAAATCAGAAACAAGACAAGGGTGCCCACTCTCACCACTGCTATTCAACATAGTTTCGGAAGTGTTGGCCACAGCAATCAGGGCAGAAAAAGAAGTAAAAGGAATCCAGATAGGAAAAGAAGAAGTGAAACTCTCACTGTTTGCAGATGACATGATCCTCTACATAGAAAACCCTAAAGACTCTACCAGAAAATTACTAGAGCTAATCAACGAATACAGTAAAGTTACTGGATATAAAATTAACACACAGAAATCCCTTGCATTCCTATACACTAACAATGAGAAAACAGAGAAATTAAGGAAACAATACCATTCACCATTGCAACAAAAAGAATAAAATACTTAGGAGTATATCTACCTAAAGAAACAAAAGACCTATACATAGAGAACTATAAAACACTGATGAAAGAAATCAAAGAGGACACAAACAGATGGAGAAATATACCGTGTTCATGGATTGGAAGAATCAATATTGTCAAAATGGCTATATTACCCAAAGCAATCTATAGATTCAATGCAATCCCTATCAAACTACCAACGGTATTTTTCACAGAACTAGAACAAATAATTTCACAATTTGTATGGAAATACAAAAAACCTCGAATAGCCAAAGTAACCTTGAGAAAGAAGAATGGAACTGGAGGAATCAATCTGCCTGACTTCAGACTATACTACAAAGCCACAGTCATCAAGACAGTATGGTACTGGCACAAAGACAGAAATATAGATCAATGGAACAGAATAGAAAGCCCAGAGATAAATCCACATACCTATGGTCACCTTATCTTCGACAAAGGAGGCAAGGATATATAATGGAAAAAAGACAACCTCTTTAACAAGTGGTGCTGGGAAAACTGGTCAACCACCTGTAAAAGAATGAAACTAGAACACTTTCTAACACCATACACAAAAATAAACTCAAAATGGATTAAAGATCTAAATGTAAGACCAGAAACTATAAAACTCCTAGAGGAGAACATAGGCAAAACACTCTCCGACATAAATCACAGCAGGATCCTCTATGACCCACATCCCAGAATTTTAGAAACAAAAGCAAAAATAAACAAATGGGACCTAATGAAACTTAAAAGGTTTTGCACAACAAAGGAAACTATAAGCAAGGTGAAAAGACAGCCCTCAGATTGAGAGAAAATAATAGCAAATGAAGCAACAGACAAAGGATTAATCT
Organism: Odocoileus virginianus; assembly: GCF_023699985.2. Taxonomy (NCBI): domain Eukaryota; kingdom Metazoa; phylum Chordata; class Mammalia; order Artiodactyla; family Cervidae; genus Odocoileus; species Odocoileus virginianus. The sequence goes on along the minus strand of NW_027224483.1, from coordinate 8,546 downwards.
CAAAAATATACAAGTAACTCCTCCAGCTCAACTCCAGAAAAATAAATGACCCAATCAAAAAATGGGCCAAAGAACTAAATAGACATTTCTCCAAGGAAGACATACAGATGGCAAAAAAACACATGAAAAGATGCTCAACATCACTCATTATCAGAGAAATGCAAATCAAAACCACAATGAGGTACCATTACACGCCAGTCAGGATGGCTGCTATCCAAAAGTCTACAAGCAATAAATGCTGGAGAGGGTGTGGAGAAAAGGGAACCCTCTTACACTGTTGGTGGGAATGCAAACTAGTACAGCCACTATGGAAAACAGTGTGGAGATTTCTTAAAAAGCTGGAAATAGAACTGCCATATGACCCAGCACTCCCACTTCTGGGCATACACACTGAGGAAACCAGATCTGAAAGAGACACGTGCACCCCAATGTTCATCGCAGCACTGTTTATAATAGCCAGGACATGGAAGCAACCTAGATGCCCATCAGCAGACAAATGGATGAGGAAGCTGTGGTACATATACACCATGGAATATTACTCAGCCATTAAAAAGAATTCATTTGAATCAATTCTAATGAGATGGATGACACTGGAGCCCATTATACAGAGCGAAGTAAGCCAGAAAAAGACCATTACAGTACACTAACACATATATATATGGAATTTAGAAAGATGGTAATGATAACCCTATATGCAAAACAGAAAAAGAGACTCAGACGTGTAGAACAGACTTGTGGACTCTGGGAGAAGGCTAGGGTGGGAATGTTTCAAGAGAACAGCATCAAAACATGTATATTATCTAGGGTGAAACAGATCACCAGCCCAGGTTGGGTGCATGAGACAAGTGCTCAGGCCTGGTGCACTGGGAAGACCCAGAGGGATCGGGTGGAGAGGGAGGTGGGAGGGGGGACCGGGATGGGGAATACATGTAAATCCATGGCTAATTCATTTCAATGTATGACAAAAACCACTGCAATGATGTAAAGTAATTAGCCTCCAACTAATAAAAATAAATGGAAAAAATAAATAAATAAATTAAAATAAAAAAAAAAAAGAGAGGAGGCTGTCTCCCTACAGCTTGAAGGGGGAAGGAATGGGAAGTTGAATGCCTGAGGGCAATTGATCAGTGCTTCAACTCTACAACTAGCAGGATCATCTAACCGTTTCCCTGATGTTTATCTTATGGATACCACCTAATGTCTAGAATGAGGGGGCAAGAGATGATTCTTCATGGTAAAGAAGAGAGAGGTTAGAATAAGACTTTGCATACGATTTTTTAAAATCTACCCTGTTCTTTCATTGTTGCCTCAAGCTGCCCTCTGCTCTGTTGGCTTTAGCCATCTAGCTCCATACCCGTTTTAAGACAGCCTTAAGTTTCATTGGAATGCATCTTTTTGTTAGATTTCTGGAATCTGTATTTTTCTCCTGTATTTCTCTTGTTTCTTAAGCTTTGCCAGAGTGATTTTAAGAGAGGAAGCCAGCAACCAATACTAATTTGCCAAGAAAACTGCTTTTTATTTATTTATTATGTTTTATCTATCTTATGCTATTTGTCTCACCTTTTCTGTTTTTTGGTTTTTTTTTTTTGCTTCTTTTTGTATGGATTGTTAATATTGTCTCTTTTTTTTTTTTGCCTTAACTAGCTTTGGAAGTTATATGCTCTATTTCTGTTTTTTTAATAGTTACCCTAGAAAATTTAACATACATACTTAGCCCCACAAAGTCCAAAATAAATAATAATTTTTTATTGTTGTTTTTGTTGTTCAGTCGCTCAGTTGTGTCTGACTTCACAACCTCATGGACTGTAGCATGCCAGGCTCCTCTGTTCTCTACTACCTCCCAAATTTTGCTTAAATTCTTGTCCATAGAGTGGGTGATGCTGTCTAACCATTTCATGCTCTGTCGCCCCTTCTCTTTCTGCCCTCAGTCTTTCCCAGCATCAGAGTCTTTTCCAATGAGTTGGCTGTTTGCATCAGGTAGCCAAAGTATTGAAGCTTTAGCTTTAGCAACAGTCCTTCCAATAAATATTCAGGGTTGATTTCCTTTAGGATTGATTAGTTTGATTTCATTGCAGTCCAAGGGACTGTCAAGAGCCTTCTCTAGTACCATACATGGCTACTGGAGAAACCATAGCTTTGACTATATGGACCTTTGTTGGCAAAGTGATGTTTTTGCTTTTTAATATGCTGTCTAGGTTTGTCATAGCTTTCCTTCCAAGAAGCAAGTGTCTTTTAATTTCATGGCTATAGTCACTGCAGTGATTTTGGAGCCTAAGAAAATAAAATCTGTCACTGCTTCCATTTTTTTCCCTTCTGTTTGCCATGAAGTGATGGGACAGGATGCCATGATCTTATTTTTTTAATGTTGAATTTCAGCCAGCTTTTTCACTCTCCTCTTTCATCCTCATCAAGAGGCTCCTTAGTTCCTCTTCACTTTCTGCCATCAGAGTGGTATCATCTGCATATCTGAGGTTGTTGATATGTCTCCTGGAAATCTTGTTTCCATCTTGTGCTTCACCCAGCCTGGCATTTTGCATGATGTACTGTGCATGTAGGTTAAATAGGATGACATTATGTAGCCTTGTCATACTCCTTTCCCAATTAGGAACCAGTCCATTGTTCCTTGTCTGGTTTTAACTGTTGCTTCTTGACCCGCACACAGGTTTCTCGGGAGACAGATAATGTGGTCTGGTACTCCCATCTCTAGTAATTCTCCACACTTGGTTGTGATCCACACAGTCAGTCTTTATCATAGTCAGTGAAGCAGGAGTAGATGTTTTTCTGGAACTCTCTTGCTTTCTCCATGATCCAACGAATGTTGACAGTTTGATCTCTGGTTCCTCTGCCTCTTTGAAATTCAGCTTGTACATCTGAAAATTCTTGGTTCACATACTGCTGAAGCCTAGCTTGAAAGATTTTGAGCATTACCTTGCTAGCATGTGAAATGAGCACAATTGTACAGTAGTTTGAACATTCTTTGGCATTACCCTTCTTTGGGATTGGAATGAAAACTGACCTTTTCCAGTCCTGTGGCCACTGATGAGTTTTCCAAATTTACTGACATATTGAGTGCAGCACTTTAACAGCATCATCTTTTAGGATTTTAAATAGTGTAGCTGGAATTCCATCGCTTCCACTAACTTTGTTTGTAGTAATGCTTTTTAAGGCCCATTTGACTTCACACAACTGGTGAAGAATCTGTCCGCAATGTGGGAGACCTGAGTTGGGAAGATCCCCTGGAGAAGGGAAAGGCTACCCACTCCAGTATTCTGGCTTGGAGAATTCCATGGACTGTAAAGAATTCCATGGACTGTAAAGAATTCCATGGACTGTAAATTCCATGGGGTCGCAAAGAGTCGGACACGAGTGAGCGACTTTCACTTTCACTGACTTCACGCTCCAGGATGTCTGGCTTTAGGTGAGTCACCACACCATTGTGATTATCTGGGTTATTAAGACCTTTTTTCCCTACTTTCTTCAATTTGAGCCTAAATTTTGCAATAAGGAGTTTAAGATCTGAACCACAGTCAGCTCCAGGTCTTGTTTTTTGCTGACTATATAGAGCTTCTCCATCATTGGCTACAAAAAACAATCAGCTTGATTTTGTTGTTGACCATCTGGTGATGTCCATGTATAGACTCATCTCTTGGGTTGCTGGAAAAGGCTGTTTGCTACTTATCTTCCTCTTACATGACAAATATTAGAACACTAATTCCAATCTTGAATGTGGAGTAGCTCCTCTGGGCCCTCCTGCGCCAGCACAGCAGCCGCTCCTTGGTGGTAGGGCAGCTCCTCTAGGGTGGAGCCCCTGACCTCCAGGGTGGGATAGTTCCTCTCAACCGCTGCCCCTGACCTCGGGCCTGTGGTAGCTCTTCTCAGCCACTGCCCCTTACCTCCGATGTGCTAAACTGAAGAAAGTAGGGAAAACCACTAGACCATTCAGGTATGACCTAAATCAAATCCCTTATGACTATACAGTGGAAGTGAGAAATAGATTTAAGGGACTAGATCTGATAGACAGAGAGCCTGATGAACTATGGACGGAGGTTCATGACATTGTACAGGAGACAGGGATCAAGACCATCCCCATGGAAAAGAAATGCAAAAAGGCAAAATGGTTGTCTGAGGAGGCCTTACAAATAGCTGTGAAACGAAGAGAAGTGAAAAGCAAAGAAGAAAAGGAAAGATATTCCCATTTGAATGCAGAGTTCCAAAGAATAGCCAGGAGAGATAAGAAAGCCATCCTCAGTGATCAATGCAAAGAAATAGAGGAAAACAACAGAATGGAAAGACTAGAGATCTCTTCAAGAAAATTAGAGATACCAAAGGAACATTTCATGCAAAAATGGGCTCAATAAAGGACAGAAATGGTATGGACCTAACAGAAGCAGAAGATATTAAGAAGAGGTGGCAAGAATACACAGAAGAACTGTACAAAAAAGATCTTCACGACCCAGATAATCACAGTGGTGTGATCACTCACCTAGAGCCAGACATCCTGGAATGTGAAGTCAGATGGGCCTTAGAAAGCATCACTACGAACAAAGCTAGTGGAGGTGATGGAATTCCAGTTGAGCTATTTCAAATCCTGAAAGATGATGTTATGACAGTGCTGCATTCAATATACCAACAAATTTGGAAAACTCAGCAGTGGCCACAGGACTGGAAAAGGTCAGTTTTCATTCCAATCCCTAAGAAAGGCAATCCCAAAGAATGCTCAAACTACCGCACAATTGCACTCATCTCACACGCTAGTAAGGTAATGCTCAAAATTCTCCAAGCCAGGCTTCAGCAATACGTGAACCGTGAACTTCCAGATGTTCAAGCTGGTTTTAGAAAAGGCAGAGGAACCAGAGATCAAATTGCCAACATCCACTGGATCATCAAAAAAGCAAGAGAGTTCCAGAAAAACATCTATTTCTGCTTTATTGACTACATGAAAGCCTTTGTGTGGATCACAATAAACTGGAAAATTCTGAAAGAGATGGGAATACCAGACCACCTGACCTGCCTCTTGAGAAACCTGTATGCAGGTCAGGAAGCCTAACAGTTAGAACTGGACATGGAACAACAGACCAAATAGGAAATAGGAAGGAGTACGTCAAGGCTGTATATTGTCACCCTGCTTATTTAACTTCTATGCAGAGTACATCATGAGAAATGCTGGGCTGGAGGAAGCACAAGCTGGAATCAAGATTGCCAGGAGAAATATCAATAACCTCAGATATGCAGATGATACCACCCTTATGGCAGAAAGTGAAGAGGAACTAAAAAGCCTCTTGATGAAAGTGAAAGAGGAGAGTGAAAAAGTTGGCTTAAAGCTTAACATTCAGAAGCCTTAAGATCATGGCATCTGGTCCCATCACCTCATGGGAAATAGATGGGGAGACAGTGGAAACAGTGTCAGACTTTATTTTTCTGGGCTCCAAAATCACTGCAGATGGTGACTGCAGCCATGAAATTAAAAGACACTTACTCCTTGGAAGGAAAGTTATGATCAACCTAGATAGCATATTAAAAAGCAGAGACATTACTTTGCCAACAAAAGGTCCATCTAGTCAAGGCTATGGTTTTTCCAGTGGTCATGTATGGATGTGAGAGTTGAACTGTGAAGAAAGCTGAGCGCTGAAAAATTGATGCTTTTGAACTATGGTGTTGGAGAAGACTCTTGAGAGTCCCTTGGACTGCAAAGAGATCCAACCAGTCCATCCTAAAGGAGATCAGTCCTGGGTGTTCATTGGAAGGACTGATGCTGAAGCTGAAGCTCTAATACTTTGGCCACCTCATGCGAAGAGTTGACTTGCTGGAAAAGACCCTGATGCTGGGAGGGATTGGGGGCAGGAGGAGAAGGGGACGACAGAAGATGAGATGGCTGGATGGCATCACCGACTCGATGGGCATGAGTTTGAGTAAACTCTAGGAGTTTGTGATGGACAGGGAGGCCTGGCGTGCTGCAGTTCATGGGGTCACAAAGAGTCAGACACGACTGAGCGACTGAACTGAATTCCAATCACCCTCTTCTGTATTTGTTATCATATAGTTTAATTTCCTCAATTTTTTAACTCCACAAAGCATTATTATTACTTTCTAAAGTTAGTATTTGTTTAGATTTACTCATGTCTTTGTTACTTTTTTTGCTCTTCTTTTGGCTCAAACCTTCTGTTTTGGATCATTTTCCTTTTTATCTGAAGAATATAATTTAGAAATTAGTTCAATGAGGACCATCTCAGTTCTCCTCTCAAAATACAGTTGACCCTTGAAGGTGCTGATCCCTTCACAGTTGAAAATTCACCTTTAACTTTACATTTGGCCCATTGTATCAGCAGCTCTGTGTGTGAGGATACAGTGAACCTCAGATTGTGTAATATATGTATTTATTGAAAAAAATTCACATATAAATGGACCTATACAGTTCAAATCCATGTTGTACAAGAATCAACTATATTTTTGTTTCCCCCTTGATCTTGAAAGATGTTTTAAAAAGCAATTTAACTGAGGTGAGACTTATATACAATAAAATACACACATTTAAAGTGTAAGCTTAATGAATTTTGACAAATGTGTATACCTGTGTAACCATCACCCCAGTCAAAATATATAGAACGTTTTCATCACTCCAGAAAATTGCTTCCTGCCCTTTTATAATCAGACCTTTTCCAGTTCCCTGCCTCAAGCAACTGTTGATTTGATTTATCTCAGATTTATAGTTAGTTTTGCCTGTTGTCGTTGTTCTGTTGCTCAGTCATGTCCAACTCTTTGCAGCCCCATCAACTGCAGCATTCCAGGCTCCCTGTCCTTCACTATCTCCCGTAGTTTGCTCAGATTCATGTCCACTGAGTGGGTGATGCTGTCTAACCATGTCATCCTGTGCCGCCCCCTTCTTCTTTGACCTTCAATCTCTCCCAGTGAAAGTCGCTCAGTCATGTCCAACTCTTCGCAGCCCCATGGACTGTATAGTCCATGGAATTCTCCAGGCCAGAATACTGGAGTGGGTAGCTGTTCCTTTCTCCAGGGGATCTTCCCAACCCAGGGATTGAACCCAGGTTCTCCCGCACTGCAGGCGGATTCTTTACCAGCTGAGCCACAAGGGAAGCCCAGTCGTTCCCAGCATCAGGGTCTTTTCTAGTGAGTCACCTCTTTGCATCAGGTGGCAAAAGTATTAGAGCTTGTTTTTCCATCAGTCATTCCAGTGAATATTCAGGGTTGATTTCCTTTAGCATTGACTGGTTTGATCTGTTACATCCTTTTATATAATTTCTAATTCTTTGCCAAAATTCTCCATCTTGGCCTTTTTTCTCCTTGAATATAGTAAATAGCTATTTTAAGGTACATATGTAACTTTACTGTATGTATGTCCTGTTACTGTTTCTATTACCTGTTGTTTCTCATAGTTCTGTTTTCATGTAATTTTGTCTCTTTATATGTCTGATTATTTTTGATTGATTGTTGGAATTTGTATTTGAAAAAAAAGTGTTTGTAGAAATTATTTGAGGCCTACAATAGTGTTATATTCCTCTAGAGAAACCTTAATTCTGAGAGAAAATTAAACCTTTAATTCTCTAAGCAGGGTTTCCAGATAAAATATAGGACACTCAGTTAAACTTAAAAGTTTCAGGTAAATAAGTTCATCCCAAATATTGCATGGGACATACTTATATTAATACTAAAATATCATGTTTATCTGAAATTGAAATTTAACTGGATGTTCTATATTTTTATTTGCTGATCTGGCAACCCAGCTTCTATTGTATATAATAAAGGAGCTTATGTCCTGTTCATTTCAGTGATACTTGTTATGTTTAAATTGAGAAAATATTCAGATAATTTTCTTTGTTCTGTAGCTGAAATGAGGAGACCTAATTGAGAAAGGTTGCTCTAGGGAGTGCTTCTGCAAGGTGCTTGGGAGCACTAGTAATGCAGTATCACTTTAATCCAATTTTAGGTATTGAAATGGTTTGAAGCTAGGCTGCAGCCCCTATGAGAGCTGTTCCACTTTTGTCAAAAGCTCTCTTCAGCCTCTCATCTGTCTCTTCCTGAATTGACAGACGCCCTCAGGGGAGAAAATGGCCTAAATGCCTATCTCTTATCTTTGAATTTCTGTATAGGTCTTGATCTTGTAATTTTTCACTATCCTGCTAGCTCTCTGATGCATTCAAGCAGATTTTTGAAAATTTTCCAGCTTTCCTAGATGCCTTCAGCAGGAGAGTTGGCCTTATCTGCCATCACTGGAAGCAATGTATAATTTGAAAACAGCAGAAAACTCATGGGAAGAGTCTTAATTGAACTCTTAAGTCAGTATCTGTTTGAGTAGCATAAAATACTCTATCTTTAGGAAGGAATCACATATTTGGTACCTAATTCCAACCTGTATGCTTAAAATATACACAGGCAAATATAGAATAATAATGAGGCAAAATATAAAATAAATGTAAGGGGTTTCTATCTACTTGGAGACTAACAAGCTTGAGTTTCAACCCGTCAATAAATACTATGAACCTCTTATATTTTAATGCTTTGCTCAGTCGCTTCAGTCATGTCAAACTCTT
>NW_027224482.1:0-21908 GCF_023699985.2 Odocoileus virginianus | reverse complement strand
TGCATGATTCTACTGCTAAGAAATATCCAGGATACGTAAATTCATTGAGATGTTCTTTCACTGAAAGTAAATTTAATGGTTGTTAAAGGATGAAGTGGGGAATAGAGACAGAATGCTAATGGGTATGGAGTTTCTTTTTAGAGTGATTAAAAAAGTTCCAAAATTAGAGAGTGATGATGGTTTTAAATCTCTGTAAATATACTAAAAACCACTGAATTTTCTGCTGTAAAAGATGTATTTATGGAATATGAATTACATATCAATAAAACAATAATAATAAGTAGGCATTCCAGTAACGCATTCAAGGCAAGAAAGACAGAGTTTGCTACAACACATGAAATTCTTTTTGTTAACTGAAGTTGAAGACAAAGGTTAACATTTAAACCTTTTCTGGGATGAGGAAATATTTCTTTAAACAATAAGTTTGTTCAGACAGGTAAACATTTTGGGGGACCAGGGAAGCCTGAAGACTGAGTGTCCATTAAGGTAAGGTCCAGAAGTAAAAAGCTCTGGGCCACCTACAGGCAGCCTAAGACATTTGCCATCTTTGTGCAGAGGTAGACAGATTGATTAAAGAAAATAAGAAGATTCAGAAAACATATAAAAAGAAAGTATGAAAAAAACAGATTAGAAAATAGAATTCACCTTCATCAAATTTTGCCCAGATCTAACACTGCTCAGAAATGTAACCCTCACAAAATCACTCCCTATGCTTTAAGAAGCAGTGATTTTTAAAATATTATCTTTTTCTTAGTATGTCTTCCTTTGCATATTATAAACATCACACAACACATTTAGTTGGATTCTTTTAAGTTTATGTCTTTTAAACTTGTCTCAAACTCTGCAAACAGATCTTTAATCTCATATGTATTAAAATTGTGGAATAATTACATAGGCATAAAAACTAAGGTAAAGAAAATTTACCATAACGTCCAGTTCATGATAAATTATTTGTTCTATACTTATGAGGCTCAGAGTACTCTTGTCAGAGGAAGTTGGAAGCAAAAATTTCCTTAGATCATTAATTCATCATAAGTTACACAAAATCATGTCATACTCCTATGTCTAATTTGAAGTAATAATATTATTTTAGAGCTATACTTTTACAGAGAAATGTCCACTTAGAGAAATGAACTTTTAGGTCATGTCTATATGACCATAAAGAGTGTAAAAAATTTTACTGTATCTGTGGGCTGTCTTAATTAACATTCTGCAAGTGGTAATACCAGGTCACTGCTCTTGGCATAGTCATAAAAATGTAACCCAGGAAGAAGAACTAACCATTATTATTTCTTTTTATTCCCCAATAAGATTATGCTATGGTTACATGGTCCTAGCCTAACAAGCCAATTCAGTAGAACAATTAGTTAAGCTATCACAAAGGAAGTTGTTGATTATTAGTGAAAGGAGTATTTCACTTGAATTCAAACAAGCTTAGTCCCAGCGTTCGTCATTAAAATTTAATATGGTGTTATATATAAGGAAGGCACTGATACACAGAAAGTTTCTCTTCTTCCCTCTGCCTCTCCTTCCTTCTTCCCCTTCCTCCTCTTTCCCTCCATTTTTTTTCCTTTCTCCCTCCCTCCTGCCTTCATCTTTCTTTTATCCAATAACTTTCAAAACTCCCTTTTCAGATTACTATTTAGAATACTTCCTTAGAAGTATCACTGTTGTCATCTGACTATCTCTTAAAGGAGGCATGGACTATAAAGATTCAGTAATTCTTCAGAGTACAGTTTCAAGAGCCATCTAACAGAACTCCGTGTAATGACAGAAATGTTCTAAATATGCAGTCTGTGCGTTGTTACTACTGAGAATTTGAAGTGAGATTAGTGCAATTTGTGTGTGTGCATACTTAGTCAAGTCCGACTCTTTGCGACCCCGTGTGTCAGGAAGCATTTAACAAGAGGCTTCCTGTGTGCTGTTTTGGATCTGTCAGGAACCCTCTGGCCCTTATTAATTCCTGAATATTCAGGAATTAAGAGGAGAGGCACGCCTTTCCCGGGGCTGAGGAATCCAGGCATTTCTCATTAGGGTGATAAGTACCCTCTTCCTTTTTATGAGCCAAAAAAGGTGATTGTTTGCAACTCTCTCTTTGATAGGGATCGTCTTATGTTTTGTAAGTCTGGAATTTTCATCTTTATCTTTGCTGAGAATAACCACCTTGTAGGACAATATATATGCACACACCATGTTGATTAAAACACCTTTGCTCCATCAGAGCTTGGGTCCCCGTGTCTTTCTTTCTACTCTTTCTTTCTCTCTCTATTTCTGGCTAATTCCTTGGAGCGGAGCGCAGAGTGAGCTGGGCTCACTTTCTTGCCCGGGCTTCTAAGCCCCTCTCGAGAAGGCGCGCTGCGCCTTCACCCACTCGAGGGCGCCCGGTGCCTCCGCGCAGCAGCGCCGCCCTGAGAACCGGGCTCTACGGGCTTTCCGCCTAAACCAGGGAGAGCAGCCTCTTCCTCTCTCCCACTTTCTTATCGTCGACTCCGGACCACCAGGCTCCGGTCCATTAAAGGACCAACACCCATGGACTGCAGCCTGTCAAGCTCCTCTGCCCATGAGATTCCCCAGGCAAGAATCCTGGAGTGGGTTGCCATTTCCTTCTCCAGGGGATCTTCCCTGACCAGGGATCGAAGCCCGAGTCTCCTGTGCCGCTTGCACTGGCAGGCGGATTCTTTATCACTGAGCCAGGTGCCTGAGGTTTTGAATTCTGAATTTAATTATTTAAATATGGCAAGTTGCTATGTTAATGCCAGCTTGGAATTAATTTAAATATTTAAGTATATATAAATTACCAATAAATAATTAATAACATTTATAACATTCCACTACAGTAATAAATTATTGATATATATTAATACAGGTATAAATATATTTATAAATATATATATTTGTTAAAGATATTCAATATTAGTTTCAGGTGTACAGCATAGAGATTCAATATTTTTATAGATAATACTCCATTTAAAGTTATTAGAAAATAATGACTATATTTCCCTGGGCTGCACAATATATCTTTGTTGCTCATTTTTTTTATAGATAGCAGTCTGTGTCACTTAATCTCATACCTCTATTTTGCCCCTCCCCCATTCCACTCCATACAGATAATCACTAGTTCTCTGTATTTGTGAGTCTGTTTCTTTTTTGTTATATTCATTTGTTTTACTTCTTAGATTTTGCATATAAATGATAAGAGAGTATTTGGTTTCTCTGACTTATGTCACTAAGCAAAATATCTTAGGTTCACCATGTTGATAGAACTGGCAGAATTTCTTTCTTTTTTATGGCTGAGAAATATCGTGTCTGTGTGTGTGTTGATAGGAATGGCAGAATTTCTTTCTTTTTTACGGCTGAGAAATATCGTGTGTGTGTGTGTGTGTGTGTGTGTGTGTGTGTATTTTAATCTGCTGGAGAAGGAAATGGCAACCCATTCCAGTATTCTTTCCTGGAGAATCCCATGGACAGAGGAGCCTGGCAGGTTACAGTCCATGGGTTTGCAAAAGAGTCAGACATGGCTGAACGACCAAACAGCAGCAAGGAGATGAACAGATGCGTATCATCAGACAGAAATAAAGTAAATTGTATAAATCCTGTCTAGCTGAAGAACTGTACAAAAAAGGTCTTAATGACCCGGATAACCACGACGGAGTGGTCACTCACCTAGAGCCAGACATGCTGAAGTGTGAAGTCAAGTGGGCCTTTAGGGGCAGCATTACTATAAACGTAGAGGAGGTGATGGAATTCCAGCTGAGCTATTTCAAATCCTAAAAGATGATGCTGTGAAAGTGATGCACTCAATATGCCAGAAAATTTGGAAAACTCAGCAATGGTCACAGGACTGGAAAAGGTCAGTTTTCATTTCAATCTCAAAGAAGGGCAATGCCAAAGAATGTTCAAACTATCGACACAATTGTGCTTATTTCACACGCTAACAAGGTAATGCTCAAAATTCTCCAAGCTAAGCTTCAACAGTGCATGAATCGAGAACTTCCAGATGTGTGTGCCTGTGTGTTTAGTCTGCTCAAGAGTGTCCGACTCTTTGCCACCCCATGGACTATAGCCCAGCAGGCTCCTCTGTCCATGGGATTCTCTAGGCAAGAATATTGAAGTGGGTTGCCATGCCCTCCTCCAGGGGATCTTCCCCACGCAGGGATCAGATCCAGGTCTCCCACACTCCAGGCACATTATTTTCCATCTGAGCTACCAGGGAAGCCCAAGAAGACTGGAGTGAGTAGCCTATCCCTTCTCTAGGAGATCTTCCTGACCAATACTCCAATACTTTGGCCATCTGATGTGAAGAGCCGATTCACTGGAAAAATTCCTGATGCTGGGAAAGACTGAAGGCAGAAGGAGAAGAGGGTGTCAGAGGATGAGATGGCTGGATGGCATCACCAACTCAATGGACATGAGTTTAAGCAAACTCTGGGAGATGGTGAAGGACAGGGAAGCTTGGCATGCTGAAGTCCATGGGGTCGCAGAGTTGGATATGACTTAGGAAGTTAATCAAAACAAGACTTTTAATTCCCCTTTGGCTTGGCAGTTTAAAATTTTTCAATTGCAGATTTATGTAATGTATGAAGTTTGTATACTCTTAGATATGTTATAGCTGTAAGCTGAACAAAGCTGGGGTAAAACCTCAAGAAAGTTTGGATGATACCATTAAACACAGCAGAATCCATACAGAACCAATTCCAATGTGAAGAGGAACCACCAGGGCCAGCCCCAGATTGGGCAGATTTCTCACCTCAGCCTGGCTAAACATAAATTCTTTGCAGCCTACCTTTAAACTAAAATGCTTACTCTGGGAATCTTGCAAATACAGAGATTGAGAAAGTACAGGTTGATGAACAGAGCCTGTTTCACTTGCAACCTATTCAGAAGTATATACTTTTTTATAATGTGTGCTGCAGAACAAAGGTGAGAACAAATTTAGAGAGATTCTTAGAAAAAGTAAAGCCAGCAGGTAAATGTCTCATCTCCACAGCAGGCTAATACATTTAATTATAAAATCTCCAAATCCTTATAGTAGATGACATCTGCCAAGGATGTGGTAGATTTCAGTCCAGCTCTGTCCAGTTCTCCTTTTCTGCCCACCTTTAATCAAACCACTGTTCCAAAATAGGAGATAGCATCATTAGTGATGATCTTCTTTTTTTTTTTTTTTTGGTGATATTCCTCCAAACATTGACATTGAGAAAATTCTGCTTTAAATATGTTGCATATTTAATTTTTTCAAACTGTTGGGTGGATTTTTTTTTTTATTAATTTATTTATTTTGGCTATGCTGGGTCTTGTTGCTGCAAGGGCCTTTCTCTAATTGTGGTGAGTGGGACTATCCTCTGATTGTGGTGCACAGGCTTCTCATTGTAGTGGTTTCTCCTATGGAGCACAAGCGTAAGAAAACCTGGGCTCAGTAGGCGCAGGCACAATAGTTGTGGCTCATGGGCTTATTAGCTCCTCGGCATGTGGGATCTTCCTCAACCAGGGATCAAACCCATGTCCCCTGCATTGGCAGGTGGATTCTTTATCACTGAGCCACCAGAGGGGTCCCAGGTAGATATTCTTAACCCACTTTATAGATATTTACATGTCAAAATAGTTAATAAATGTACTCTAAATCAAGCAACCAGTTATTGCCAGAGTTAGAAGAAAAATGGGAGCTTAGCTTTAGGAGGTTATAGTAATTTTCAATCAGAAGCAAGTGAGTTCAGTTGCCAATGACTGTGTCTATGACTAAGTATTTCCAAACCTACTCAACTTACTGGGCTCTTTACCTGCTCTCATTTCTCTTGCCACAATCCTATAGTGGTCTCTGGGTCATTTCTCTGAACCCAAGCTGAGCAACACGGTCAGTCATTGTTCCATTGATAAATAATACCAACAAACAACTAGGATATCATTCACTGTAATCAAAAAGGAAGTTTTCTTCAAACAAAAATGTCAGTTGAATATAGTAAAATTAAACAGTTTCAATTACTGGAAGAAAACAATTAATATAACATTTTTCTTAGTGTTTACCTAGTTTTCTAAAAATGCATTGAAGAAAAGGTCACATGAAAAAGTAAAGAAAAATCAATTTTAAGATGCAAACTGCCACTCAGATTTTTTAAGTTTCTCATTTCAAAATAACCATGCATGATATTTAATGCTTGCTAAATGTTAAAATAAAATTTATGTTATTTAAGTTGTCTTACATCTTTATGTAGTGTCAGCTATTCAAATGTGAGCCCCTAGAAGGTATGAACCACAAGATAAATACATTGTAGCCTCAAAATGCTTTGATATGTTCTTATATAAAAATTCAATAAAATAATTGATGAAAATTTATATTTTCATTTCAAATAAGTATTTTATGAGTCTCAAGTAATTGTTTTCTTTTCCATTTAAAAACTTCAAAAAAATTGTGCTACTTTATTTTTTTTTAATTGAAGGATAATAAAAATATTTTTATTTTACATTTCCATGTTAGTTTCAGGTACATAGCAAAGCAACTCAGCCATACATAACATGTATCGACTTTTTTTCTAATTCTTTTCCCACTCAGGTTATTACAGAGTATTAGGTAAGAAGTTCCCTGTGCTATACAGTAGGTCCTTGGTTATCTATTTTAAATATACCAATTGTTTAAGATTATGATAAAAGTGTTGAACATAAATGACTTGTCCATGTAGTAACTGAGCTGGGGGAAAATTATTTGTGAACTACTATCAAAACAATCTATACATTTTAGAAAATGGATGCACAACCACTTTGAACCATCCACTGCTATGGATCTCTTGGTCTGGCATCAAAACTTTGGGAGAGATGAAGCACAGAAGGAGAATATAAAATCTGCTTTATAAATGGGGAGAGAGGTGGAAGAAGCCTATGTATTTTTTTAATAACAAAAGAAAGAATCTAATATGAGATAATCAGGTTGTTCCACCCTCAAAATGAACTGATTTGTGTTCCTGCTTAGAGGGATAGAAAAAAATTAAAGAGTAATTGCTACATAATGATGAATTATTTGCTCTGAATTGTATTTAACTGAACTACCTGTTTTTCTTTTCTTCTCATCCTATATCACATGTAATGCAAACCACTGTGAGAAGAGGTGACAGAGTTAAATTAAGATATATTAACATACCACATACAGACAGATATGTATGTGTGTATGTTTATATTATAATGCACATGTGTGTACCTCACTATCTTCTTTGCATTAATCAAACATTTTTTTATCCAGCCTTTCTTTTCTAGACATTTAAATTTTTTTCTGCTGAAATAGGGCACTCATTTAAATAGATCAGAAATGCTCAGTGATATGTGAAACAGTTCAGTGACCACTGGTAATAGTCTGAGGGTTTGTGGATATTTTTCCTGTGATAGCTGCCATTCCGTGTTTTAATAGAGTAGATTAAGCCATGCAATGAAATCAATAAAAAAAAAAAATAATTACATTACCAGCTTAGTCACTTGAAATACTGATATTTGAAGAATAAATTGTATAGTATCTCTTAGGTGCACAGCTGATTGATATTTTACTTTTTAAGGATGAATATATTCATTATTTATTGCTATGTAAAAGAGCACCATTAAAATATAGTGATTTAAAGTAACAAAATCCATTTATAACCTCTCACAGTCCTGTGGATCATGAATTAAGTCATGGCTCAATTAGTGGTTGTGTCTCAGAGTATAGAATGAGACTTATAGCCAGATATTGAGTGGGACTGCAGTCATCAGACAGCTTGGAGGGTGCATTTCCAGTATGTCTTGTTCAGGGGCCTGGAAACTGGTGTTGGACATTGACTGGGACCACAGCTTCTCTACATATGAGCCTCTCCACGGGGCTACTTGGGTAATCTAACAGCCCAGCAGCTGGCTTCCAAAGTAAGTGATTCAAAAGAATAAGACTGAAGTTGTAAGGCCTTTTAGCCTCAAGTTCAAATTAAAAGAACAATTAGATGCCATTGATTCTTACCAAAAATTATGTTAAATTAAATACAGTCTGGAGCACTGTTGCAGCAACAGAAACACAAATATTGTCATATGCCATTGTAAATTAATATAAACCACTCTGTATCATTTATTTATACTCTATATCCAATATTTCCTTAATTTAAAGTTAAAACTGTGAAAAGAGATTTATGCACAAAGGTACTAATTCTTGCTTTATTTACAGTAAGAAAAAAAAAATTGGGCCACCCTTTTCAACATTTGCTCAATAGTATAATGGTTTAAAAAATGATGAGCTTTCACATATGACAAAACATCTCAGGCATTTAAAAGTATTGTTTATAGAGAATTGCTATCAGTTGGAGAAAGTACTATCTTCAAACATCAAGTGAAACAAGTGAGATGCAAAAAATATTTTAATAGAATGATTTCAACCATTTGAAAAACTTCCTGAAAAATGACACACATTTTAAAATGTTTACAGAAACTAAAATGGTATAATAGACATTACTTATGGGTGGTGGGATTAAAGATGATACAATCCCCTCTGCCCTTGGTACACCTGGTTCTCTAGTTTTCTACAGTGTACTCCTTTTAAGGAGAGAAAAACATTAAACATATTTCATGATATAATATAGGGCCATACAGTTAAAAAGATTTTTCCATGCTAGTTATTAATAACTTCATCTTTTACTTAATTCTTCATTTTTTTAAACTGTGAAATATTTTAAACATGAAATATAGATGATAATTGACAATATTTTTGTGCTCTTAAACCCAGATTTGTGTAGCTATTTAATAGTTTAATGACAGATGTTAACATGTTTTCATATTTACTTTTTTAAAAGACAAATTAAATATGCAGATAAAATTGATGCATTCTTATGATCTTCTCCTTTCTCACAAATCAGGATTTACCATTATTCTAAACTGTAATACATGTATGTTTGTGCTTTAACTATATATTATATAATGTTTTGAACTTCCAATAAATAACTATTGTATCACAAAAAAAAAAAAATCACACATCACCACTTCCATTTTATTCTACTGGTCACTCAGAGCAAGCTCTGATTCAGTGAGGGAAGGCAAGAATACTAGGACAGTAGGATCATTGGGAGACATATTCACTTCAGTTCAGTTCAGTTGCTCAGTCGTGTCCGACTCTTTGTGACCCCATGGACCACAGCATGCCAGGCCTCCCTGTCCATCACCAACTCCCAGAGTTTACCCAAACTCATGTCCATTGAGTCAGTGATGCCATCCAACCATCTCATCCTCTGTCATCCCCTTCTCCTCCTGCCCTCAATCCTTCCCAGCATCAGGGTCTTTTCAAATGAGTCAGCTCTTCGCATCAGGTGGCCAAAGTATTGGAGTTTCAGCTTCAACATCAGTCCTTCCAATGAACACCCAGGACTGATCTCCTTTAGGATGGACTGGTTGGATCTCCTTGCAGCAGCTCCAAGGGACTCTCAAGAGTCTTCTCCAACACCACACTTCAAAAGCATCAATTCTTCTGCGCTCAGCTTTCTTATAGTCCAACTCTCACCTCCATACATGACCACTGGAAAAACCATAGCCTTGACTACATGGACCTTTGTTGACAAAGTAATGTCTCTGCTTTTTAATATGCTATCTAGGTCGGTCTTAACTTTCCTTCCAAGGAGTAGGCGTCTTTTAATTTCATAGCTGCAGTCACCATCTGCAGTGATTTTGAAGCCCAAAAAAATAAAATCAGCCACTGTTTCCACTGTTTCCCCATCTATTTTCCATGAAGTGATGGGACCAGATGCCATGATCTTAGTTTTCTGAATGTTGAGCTTTAAGCCAACTTTTTCACTCTCCTCTTTCACTTTCATCAAGAGGCTCTTTAGTTCGTCTTCACTTTCTGCCATAAGGGTGGTGTCATCTGCATATTTAAGTTTATTGATATTTCTCCTGGCAATCCTGATTACAGCTTGTGCTTCATCCAGCCCAGCTTTTGTCATGATGTACTCTGGGTATAAGTTAAATAAGCAGGGTGACAATATACAGCCTTGACGTACTCTTTTTCCTATTTGGAACCAGTCTGTTGTTCCATGTCCAGTTCTAACTGTCACTTCCTGACCTGCATACAGGTTTCTCAAGAGGCAGGTCAGGTGGTCTGGTATTCCCATCTCTTTCAGAATTTTCCACAGTTTATTGTGATCCACACAGTCAAAGGCTTTGGCATAGTCAATAAAGCAGAAACAGATGTTTTTCTGGAACTCTCTTGCTTTTTCAATGATCCAGCAGATGTTGGCAATTTGATCTCTCGTTCCTCTGCCTTTCCTAAAACCAGCTTGAACATCTGGAAGTTCACGGTTCATGTATTGCTGAAGCCTGGTTTGGAGAATTTTAAGCATTACTTTACTAGCGTGTGAGATGAGTGCAATTGTGCGGTAGTTTGAGCATTCTTTGGCATTGCCTTTCTTTGGGATTGCAATGAAAACTGACCTTTTCCAGTCCTGTGGCCACTGCTGAGTTTTCCCAATTTGCTGGCATATTGAGTGCAGCACTTTCACAGCAGCATCTGAGTAACTGAGGTATTGAGAGAGAAGTAGCCCTTCGTGGACTAGTCAGAGAGGTCTGCTGTTTCAGCAACACGCCATCGCTGTGTAACCTTAATACCAGAGGCATGTTTAAGTGTGCCCTTTCATTAAATATACCCAAACTGTATTTCTGCTTTTATTAATACATTTTCTTTTCTTTTCCCCAGTGACAATTTCTGGGCTTTACTGTCAGTTTATATGGCTATCAGTGGTTCCAAGTCTTGCCACTTCAATTGTTTTTATTTCTGCTTGTACTGTCAGGAATTACTGATCTACAAAGTGTCTAGGTTCACTTTTTTTTTGGGGGGTGGTGGTCTTTGCTTCCCTTTAAAGCTTTTCTTAGCCTTCAAAAATTCAGGAATTTAAATTTACAACTCTGGTTCAGGATAATGCCTTTTAACAGTCCGAGCACAAGTTAACCTTTTTCATCTTTCGGTTGTCAGGTTTTTATGGGCATAAAACAAACTTAGGATTATAGTATATAATCATCATTGTTATATACTATATATACAACCATTCAACCAACCTTGAAGAAATATAACCTTCAAAAGTTCAGTATGGAAACACCTTAATTCTCCATTGGCACTGCTTATTTAGGTCTACTTTTAGGGGCCAATTTAAAAATACCTTTAGGTGAGTCCTGGGCATAACTTGTCCGGTTACTCTCAGATAATAAAAAATAATTCTCTGCTAATTTTGAGTTTTCAACTATAATGTCCATTCCACAATAGTGATCAACTATGAACTTCATTCACAGTAAAAGTTCCCCCTCACCCTGTATTTTACATGGTTGTCGGTGAGAATGATTACAACAGAAGAGAAAAAGGAAATAACTCACTTCTTTCCTATTTTCCCAGCCTGTACTTCTCCTCTCCTCCCCAGCTTGCCAAGAGAAGTTTCTTATCTTTAGGGTCATGGAAAAAGATGCAAGGAGCAGCAAGAACCAGTACAAATTCTTGATTTTTACTCTTTGAGCTACTGCCAGTCTTCTTTAGCCTAGCCTTATTTAAAGTGGATTCTTCCTTTCTTGATATATCAGTGGGTTACTAGGCTACCTTCCTTCACTGGTATAGTAGGAAGAAGAAGAGCCTCCCAAAGATATCCATGTCCTAATCCCCAGAACCCATGGATATGCTACCTAACATGGCAAAGTGAAAGTCGTTCAGTCGAGTCTGACTCTTTGCAACCCCATGGACTATACATAAGTCTACGGAATTCTCTAAGCCAGAATACTGGAGTGGGTAGCCTTTCCCTTCCCCAGGGAACATGGCAAAAGGACTTTGAAAAAGTGATTAATTAAGGATCTCAAGAGGAGAGATTATCCTGTATTATCTGGTTGGTTCCAATGTCAATCATAAGGGTCCTTCTAAGAAGAGTCAATATGGTCCAAGACACGGAAGGTGAAGTGATGATGGAAAAAAAGGTCCAGAGAGAAGGATTGGAGGATTCTAAGCCATTGGCTTGGGAGACAGAGGAAGAAGCCACAGACAAGGAAGGCAGGTGGCTTCTAGGAGCTGGAAAAGGCAAAGAAACAGATTATTCTCTAAAAGGCTCCAGGAGGAATGCATCTTGACCTCACTTGGATTTTAGACTTTTGGCCTTTAGAACTGTAAGAGAATAAATCTGCATTCTTTTAAGCCACTAAGTTTGTGGTGATTTGTTTCAGCAGCAATAGGAAAATAATAAAATCGACAATCCCCAAACTGAATTGCTCTGATGAAGATGAATGAAGCTTTTACAGAAAATTGCTTAGGATTCCTGCCTCAGTCCTTGAGTAGCCATTAATATACCATTAGGCGGTGTTACCTCACCTCTCTAGGTAGTCCTTTCGGGCAAGATTTAGGACCATCCCATCAAACCTACCCGAAACATATATTTTGACCCAATGCAGTGACTTCTTAACTGCAATTTTCCACTTTATTTGTACAGCCTGGTTCAGCCACCTTCTGGCCCTTTACCTTTTTCCTGTGGCAGTAACTCACTGTGTCCCCCAAGCTCTATGGAACTGTTATCGAAACAACTCTAACAGATCTACAGTAAAGATTAAGCAGTTCTCTCCCCTCCCTAACAGCTTCCACTAAAGAAAATTCTCTCTTGAGACTGTAACTTCTCTTTTAGTCTCTTCAATCTCAGCTTAAAAGAGAACACTTACAAATCCTGTTTTTAGCGTATGTAACCTAGCCCCTTACTTTGTAATATTAAAGTCCCTGCTGACTATGTTCTTGGTGATATAACTAAAACCAGGATATACAGAGCTCCATTTTAACATTCTATTATAATGATTAAGTCACAATCTGGGATCCACACATGAGAAAACCAAAGAAAGCAGTATAGCTTCTTAAAGGAAATAACTGAACAGTTAAAAAAAGAAAACCCTCTAAATTTAAAAAGTCGTCCTTGATCTCTATCCACCGGAGATTATTCCACCCAGAGATGATTATTTTTTCTTGATAAAAAATTCTAAAACAGGTCAGTGATCTGATTTTCTAAAATATATTATCCGAAATGGTAAATTAAAAAGAGTGAATCGGACAATTTGGAGAGTAAAAAATGACAGCCTTGGGAATTAATGGCTGATAGTACAACTGCAGAGGGGAAGATACTTTTATTCTTCCAGCTATACTGAGATATGATTGACATATAAAATTGTGAATATAAGGTCTACAATGTAATGATTTCATGTATGTATATATTGCAGCATGATTACTACAAAGTTAATTAAACACAACCATACCTCATATAATTAGATCTTTTGTTTCTCAAGTCTGGGGAGCCTTTTTAAAGTACACTCTTACAGCAACTTTTAAATATATAATGCACTATTTTTAACAACAGTCACCAAGCTATATATTGTATCTCCAGAATGTCTTCATCTTATAATTAGAAGTTATACCACCCTCACTCCTGCCCTTAGAAACCATCAATATGTTCTTGCTTCTATGAGTTTGGACTTAGATTCTGCATGTAATGAACTCATCCAACATTTGTCTTCTCTCTCTGACTTATTTCACTTAGTGTAATGCCCTCAAGGTTCATTTACGCTGTGACAAAGGACAAGATTTCTTTCTTTTTTTATGGTTTTATGTCTATATATATGCGTATGTGTGTGTATAATATTTTCTTTATCCATTCATTCTCAATAAAAGCCTATTATGAACAACTATAACCAACAAATTAGACAACATAGAAGAAATAAATAAATTCCTAGAAACAGAAAATCTACCAAGATTGACTTATGAAAAAACAGAAAATCTGCATAGACCAATAACAAATAGGAGATTGACTCTATAATCAAAAACTTCCCAACAAACAAACAAACAAAATCCAGGACCAGATGGTTTCACTGGCTAATTCTACCAAACATTTAAAGAAGAATTATGCCAGTCCTTCTCAAACTCTTTCAAAGAACTGAAGAGGAGGGGATTCTCCAAAACTAGACCAGCATTATCCTGATAGCAAAGTCAGAGAAGACACCACAATGAAGAAAATAAAAAACTACAAAAAAACTCCCATATCCCTGATGGACACAGACACAAAAATTCTCAATAAAATACTAGCAAACTGATTTAATGGCACATTAAAAAAAAATCATACACCATATACATATATAGTCCCTTCACCTTTAGCCGTCAATAGTCTAATAGGGAGGAGTACACATAAAATATTCCAAAGAAACAAGCTAAGCTAGTGTACTGGTTATGTGTTTCAGCACTGGTGGGCTTTAGAAGAAAAGCTCATTGATTCCAGACTGACAAGATCTAGTGTGTTTCTGTGTGTGGGAATGGTGATGGCTGGGGCTCTGGCTGGGTATCTCTTCTGTATGGTCACCCCATCTCTAGGGGTCCTGACATATTCTCTGACATGTATCATATACATGGTATCATTCAATCCTAAGCACAACTCCCTTGAGGAAACGGGGACTTAGGAAGACTGATTAAGTTGGCAAATTTCACAGATAAGTGGTTGAGACTAAATTAAAAACTAGAGAGACTGAATTTAAATTCTTATTAACTACAATACAGTACCACCTCCCAGGTAGTAGACAGATGTATAATATTACACGTCTTTTTTAAAGGAGAGATTCTAGAGTTTATAGACATTAAATTCTTTACCCCAGGTCATACAACCAGTACACTGAAATAAGAACTGAACCTTCTGATTTCTTATTGATTTTTTTTTTTAACTCACTATACCTGTCTGTTCGTTCTTTATGGGAAATGCCCAATTCCTTAATCACATAGATATAAGAAATACTTCAACATACCACAGTAGGATAATATTCATCAATCAGTGTATTTTCCCCTTAATCCCTACTATACCATGACACCCCCTTCTTTAACGCTAGCAATCATTCCATTGTTTCAGTACAAAGTTTATTTATAGGAGGCCAGGGAATAAAAAGGACAGATTCTTTGCTTTTGTTTTCAAGAACAGTAGTTCACTTGTAAAACAATAATTTAAAAAATAATATTTAAAATTGTTGATCACCAAGGGTGTTTTTCTTTTCCTTGGGAAACTAGATAAATATGTCAAAGTCTGGTTGAAAAGGAAGAAATACAGCAGGTAGAGGGGTAGGAGTCCTGAAACTAGAGGATCCCACATGGAGAGATCAAGTGGCCAGGACAAAACCTTCTCAGAGTCAGCTACGTCTTAACAAAATCTCTATCAATACTGCCAGGGAGCGGGAGTAACACTTGGAGGTCCAGTCTCCTTGTGAGAGAGCCCTCAGTGAGTCAGTTCAGTTCAGTTGCTCAGTCAGTCCGACTCTTTGCAACCCCATGGACTGCAGCATGCCAGGCCTCCCTGTCCATCACCAACTCCCAGAGTTTACTCAAACTCATGTCCATTGAGTCGGTGATGCCATCCAACCATCTCATCCCTCTGTTGTCCCTTCCTCCTCTCACCTTCAATCTTTCCCAGCATCAGGGTCTTTTCAAATGAGTCAGTTCTTTGCATCAGGTGGCCAAAGTATTGGAGTTTCAGCTTCAGCATCAGTCCTTCCAATGAATATTCAGGAGTGATTTCCTTTAGGATTGATTGGTTGGATCTCCTTGCAGTCCAAGGGACTCTCAAGAGTCTTCTCCAACACCACAGTTCAAAAGCATCAATTCTACAGTGCTCAGCTTTCTTATAGTCCAACTCTCCATCCATACATGACTACTGGAAAAACTATAGCTTTGACTAGACAGACCTTTGTTGGCAAAGTAATATATCTGCCTTTTAATATGCTGTCTAACGTTAGTCATAACTTTTCTTCCAAGGAGCGAGTGTCTTTTACTTTCATGGATGAAATCATAATCTGCAACGATTTTGGAGCCCCCCAAAATGAAGTCTGTCACTGTTTCCATTGTTTCACCATCTATTTGCCATGAAATGATGGGACTAGATGCCATGATCTTAGCTTTCTGAATGCTGAGTTTTAAGCCATATTTTTTACTCTCCTCTTTCACTTTCATCAAGAGGCTCTTTAGTTCTTCTTCACTTTCGGCCATAAAGGTAGTGTCATCTGCATATCTGAGGTTATTGATATTTTTCCCAGAAATCTTGATTCCAACTTGTGCTTCATCCAGCAAAGCATTTCTCATAATGTACTCTGCATATAAGTTAAATAAGCAGGGTGACAATATACAGCCTTGACATACTCCTTTCCCAATTTGGAACCAGTCTGTTGTTCCATGTTCAGTTCTAACTGTTGCTTCTTGACCTGCATACAGATTTCTCAAGAGGCAGGTCAGGTGGTCTGGTATTCCCATCTTTTTAAGAATTTTCCATACTTTGTTGTGATTCACACAGTCAAAGGCTTTGGCATAGTCAATAAACCAGAAGTAGATGTTTTTCTGGAACTCTCTTGCTTTTTCGATGATCCAACAGATATTGGCAATTTGATCTCTGGTTCCTCTGCCTTTTCTAAATCCAGCTTGAATATCTGGAAGTTCATGGTTCACGTACTGTAGAAGCCTGGATTGGAGAACTTGAGGCATTCGCTAGCGTGTGAGATAAGTGCAATTGTGTGGTAGTTTGAGCATTCTTTGGCATTGCCTTTCTTTGGGGTTGGAATGAAAACTGACCTTTTCCAGTCCTGTGACCATTGCTGAGTTTTCCAAATTTGCTGGCATATTGAGTGCAGCACTTTCACAGCACCATCTTTTAGGATTTGAAATAGCTCAACTGGAATTTCATCACCTCCACTAGCTTTGTTTGCAGTGATGCTTCCTAAGGCCCACTTGACTTCACATTCCAGGATGTCTGGCTCTAGGTGAGTGATCACACCATTGTAATTATCTGGGTCAAGAAGATCTTTTTGTATAGTTTGGTGTTTTGTTGCCACCTCTTCTTAATATCTGCTTCTGTTAGGTCCCTACCATTTCTGTCCTGGATTGTGCCCATCATTGCATGAAATGTTCCCTTGGTATCTCTAATTTTCTTGAAGAGATCTCTAGTCTTTCCCATTCTATCATTTTCCTCTATTTATTTGCATTGATCACTGAGGAAGGCTTTCTTATCTCTCCTTGCTATTCTTCAGAAATCTGTATTCAAATAGTATATCTTTCCTTTTTCTCCTTTGCCTTTTGCTTCTCTTCTTTTCACAGCTATTTGTAAGGCCTCCTCAGACAACTATTTTGCTTTTTTGCATTTTTTTTTTTCTTGAGGATGGTCTTGATCCCTGTCTCCTGTATAGTGTCATGAACCTCCGTCCACAGCTCTTCAGGCACTGTGTCAGATCCAGTCCCTTGAATCTATTTCTCACTTCCACTGTATAATCATAAGGGATTTTATTTATGTCATACCTGAATGGTCTAGTGGTTTTCCCTACTTTCTTCAATTTCAGTCTGAATTTGGCAATAAGCCATTTGTTCAAGAACTGAGCCAAGGGCAATTCTGGTCTTGTTTTTGCTGACTGTATAGAGATTCTCCATCTTTGGCTGTAAAGAATATAATCAATCTGATTTCAGTATTGACAGTCTGGTGATGTCCATGTGTAGAGTCTTCTCTTGTGTTGTTGGAAGAGGGTGTTTGCTATGACCAGTGTGTTCTCTTGGCAAAACTCCATTAGCCTTTGCCCTGCTTCATTCTGTAGTCCAAGGCCAAATTTGCCTGTTACTCCAGGTATTTCTTGACTTCCTACTTTTGCATTCCAGTTCCCTATAATGAAAAGGACATCTTTTTTGGGTGTTAGATCTAGAAGGTCTTGTAGATCTTCATAGAATTGTTCAACTTCAGCTTCTTCAGCATTACTTGTCAGGGCATAGACTTGAGTTACTGTAATACTGAATGGTTTGCCTTGGAAACAAACAGAGATCATTCTGTCATTTTTAGATTGTATCCAAGAACCATATTTCAGACTCTTTTGTTGACTGTGATGGCTACTCCATTTCTTCTAAGGGATTCTTGCCCACAGTAGTAGATATAATGGTTATCTGAGTTAAATTCACCCATTCCAGTCCATTTTAGTTTGCTGATTCCTAAAATGTCAATGTTCACTCTTGCCATCTCCTGTTTGACCACTTTCAACATGCCTTGATTCATGGACCTAATTAACATTCCAGGTTCCTATTCAATATTTCTCTTTACAGCACTGGACTTTACTTCCATCGCCGGTCACATCCACAACTGGGTGTTGTTTTTGCCTGACACTCTCTCTTCATTCTTTCTGGAGTTATTCTCCATTCTTCTCCAGTAGTATATTGGGCACCTACTGACCTAGGGGAGTTCATCTTTCAGTGTCCTATCTTTTTGCCTTTTCATACTGTTCATGGGGTTCTCGAGGCAGGAATACTGAAGGTGTCTGCCCATTTCCTTTTCCAGTGGACCACATTTTGTCAGAACTCTCCACATGACCCGTCCATCTTGGGTGGCCCTACATGCCATGGCTCATAGTTTCATTGAATTAGACAAGGCTGTAGTCCATGTGATCAGATTGCAGTCGTGGCTGTGCACTGCTGGAGCTTCAATACTAGTCCTTCTCATTGTGGTCCAAAGGAGGCTTCATCCTAAGAACAGCCAGTGCATCTCTTGTTGATGACTTTGAGTGACCTCCAAGTCATGGGACTCTGTCCAGGCTATATTCAACTCAATCCTGCTTAACCCCATTTGAAATGATGTATAATGCCAAATGCCCTTTCCTCAATGTAAATCCTCACCCAAGGCAGAAAATATACCAGGACTTCTAGAGAAAGTGTGACCATATTGAGCAGATATCCAACTAGACCCTCAAACAAACCTACTCCCATACACCTAAACACACTAGACCATGTGAGACCAAATCAAACTGAGCTTTTCTTCTGAAACCCACTAGTGGTGAAACACACAACAATACACTAGCTTAGCATGCTTCTTTGGAATGTTTTATGTACTTCTCCCTATTAGACTATTAGATCATTAAGGGCAAGGACTATACCTTTTCTTTTTTTCCTCTCCCATTACTTGTAACATTAGCTTAGAAAAAATTAGGATGAATGTTTGTCTGATGGGCAGCTTGATCAGGGAACCCTAGAATCCAGACAAAATGTACTGAACATAAAGCAGATCTCCCTATCCTCTCTGTGTTACCACATATTAAAAGAAATTGTAAATCTATAATACTGTAACAGAAATCCCTAAGTGCATGGGCACTTTGGCTGAATGGCTAATACTTAGGAGTGAGGATTAGCTTTTGGGCCCCTTATTCCAAAGCACCAGGTACTCCAACTAGAGGAAATTATCACTGATCCCCCTAGGAAGGATTTAGCAGTATCTTCAACAGAGAACAAGTATCTCTTTGCCTGTTTTCTCCTTCTCTCTTGGTCTTATTTGCAGCATTTCTTAGTTCACTAATTCCTAGCCTGTTTTTTATTTTTACATAAAAAAGTATATTTTAAAAATGACTGTTCTCAAGAGTGCTATCTCAGGGGTTTTGTTTTATTTTGTTTTGTACTCTTGTTATTTAACTTTTACAAAGCAATTGGGTTTTTGTTTTGGTTTTGTAACAAGATTTGTCCAGAATGACATGAATCTTACTTAAAACTGCAGGAAGCGAGAAGAGGTTGCCTGACCGCCAAGACGCTGGAGATATTTAATGTAAACAGTCATGCCAACTAAATTTGTGCAGCTTTTAAATTACAGTTTTATTCACTCTCTAAATACCCTTTTCACTAAATTCCAAGTCAGGCTCCATTCTTTGTCAGTGCTGACTCCAAAGCATTCTGTTAGTTTCCGAACCCAAGGAGAAAGCAATCACAGAGCTTTCATGCTCTCAAAAGGCTGCTCTCACAAAGTACCTCAAATTCTTGAATTTTAAAGACTCCTTGAAACTTTTAAATGGACTCAGGAACCGGTTACCAGAAAAACCAATTCGGATGAAAAGTAACATTTTTAGATGGGATCAAAACAGCCTAGAGCCATCCTAGCTCTGTCTTCTAGCTTTTTTTCAGCTCTTGTACAAAACAGAGTTTAAACTGTGAAGTCTCCGGTAATGTTTTCTTCCTTGCATATACCAGTGTTTCAGGCATATGAAATCTGACTAAAAGACTAGGGCAATCCAGTACTTCCGACAAATCAGCATGAAGGGTGCACATTCATCCTACGTCTTATAGATATATCTATATTTGGAAAATAAATAGTGAATAATACAGTTACTAAGATACTGACTAAAGCAGTTGCAGGTATCATACCCATTTTGCTTCCCAAATTAACTTACGGTAAAATCTTTAAATCTGATTAGCTAAAAGTTGTTTGCATGACAATGTCAAAATTAGTTGCTAATAAGCTCAAAGTTTCATTTTATGCTTAAATTTGAGGGCAGAGAATACTGATGCAAAGACATGCAGTAAACATTCATAGAAAACCATAGAACTAATATGCTATGTACAAGAAACAGGCTGGCCATCATTTCAGATCTTGTATCTCAAGTTATCATTCTGATAGTTGCTAGATTCTATCAGCTATTTTTAAATCTTCAGATTTGAAAGATTTCCTTGTCACTGTTATTTTTCTGATAGTTTGGTTCAGGCACCAAGCATCTTTCATACTCTCTCTGAAGGGTGCTCTGGAGAGCGCTGAAGCCAATTACATCATTATACCCTCAGCAATGTTTCAATATAAACTCCAATTTATAAATGAGGCCACAGAGTCACCAAGAGGTCAAATGACAAATTCAGTCTTCATGGAGTGTCTCAGCCAAGCTTAACATTTATCCTAGAAGCCCACATTATCACACTTGAGAGCTTTGCTCAAGCCCAGAACTCAAACTAAACAAAAACTATCCATAGTTTACAAAAGATTTCACGGAATTCACTAGTGCTGCTAATGGAAACTTGCAAAGACTTCAGATATTTGTTTTGCTAAGCAAATACCAGTTTATATATGGATGCGAGAAGTTTATTAGCATAGTAATTTTTTCATAATTGTCCCAGAATGAAGAATTATACAAAGGTGACTTAACCCCAATATTTTGTGTTTTATTTTAATTTTTCTTATAATATTTTTTATCTAATGAAAAGCTTTACCTCCTTAAGCAGTTAAAACTGTATTAACATAATTCAGTTTTACATTAATGATTCAAGATCGTTGTTACAAGACTCCTCAGTGATTCTGTGAGAAAAAAAAAAAGTGGGCTAAATCTTTTAGTTAAGTTAATCAGTCAGTGTTTATTGTGAAATTATTTAATGACTATTTAGGAGAAATATGGATTCCAGTGTGTTACTGAAAAGTTAGAATTCAAAATCACCAAGGGAAAAATTTATGTAGAATAAAAAAGAAAAAGAAACACCAAGAAAGCATAAAAACTCAATTGAAAACAAGGTTTTTTTAATTATTTGCTTACAAAAAAAATGGTCATTTTTTCCCTCTGTATGTAAAATTTACAAAATAAATGCAAACAATTAAATTACTAGATTAAATCAAAGACCCTGGGATTGAATCAAAGCAAAATCCAAATATAACTTGTTGCATCTTAAAGCAGAGCAAATGTTTCAATTTAAATATTCAGGAAATACTAAACAATAGGCAATTTACTAAGTTAGAACAAAAATTATTATTTTATTTAAAAATAATGTTTTTACTACTCTCCACACCCTGCCTATCGCAGCCACCAAGCTGTTCTCTGTACCTAGAACTTGTTTGTTTTTTTTTCCCCATAAAAGTGAGATCATACGCTATTTATCTTTCTCTGACTTTCTCAAATAGCAAAATGCCTGTGAGGTCCATATACGTTGTCACAAATGGTAAAATTAAATATAACTTGTTAAATTTATACAATCACAAATACTGTACCTTAAAGGGATAAAAAGAAACATATATGTCCTATAATTTATTACTAAAGCCATGAACAACAAAAATGGACAAAAGTAAAAACAGAGATTTCACAAAAGAATAAACAGCTTTTGCCATTAAATATTTGAAAAAATATTTGAAAAAAAA
>NW_027224481.1:0-21930 GCF_023699985.2 Odocoileus virginianus | reverse complement strand
CAAGTGACTTCAGTAAGACATTTCTCTTAAGAAAATGTGCAAATGACCAATAAGCCCATGAAAAGATGCTCAATATGGCTAATGGTTAGGGAAATGCAATTCAAAATCACACTTCACATTCATCAGGATGCCTGTTACCAGAAATCCACAGAATAACAGCTGTTGGCATGGATGTGGAGAAATTGGAAACTTTGTGCTTCACTGTTGGAAATGTAAAATGGTGTGACCCTTATGGAAAACAGCATGCAGTTACTCAAAAAATTGATACTATAATGACCATCTGATCCAGAAATACCACTTCTGGGTATATACCCAAAAAAGTGAAATGAGAGACTCAAAGAGATACTTGTATGCCTGTGCTTGTACAGCATTAGTATTTGTCCATCAACAGATGAATAAGGAAACCATGTGATATACACCAACAATGATTATTCTTTGCCATTAAAAAGGAAAGGAATTCTGA
This sequence comes from Odocoileus virginianus, assembly GCF_023699985.2. Taxonomy (NCBI): domain Eukaryota; kingdom Metazoa; phylum Chordata; class Mammalia; order Artiodactyla; family Cervidae; genus Odocoileus; species Odocoileus virginianus. Next base: position 21,467 of record NW_027224481.1, on the reverse strand, counting down.
CATGCATTACAATATGGATGAAATCAAAGATATGCTCAGTGAGATATCCTGGCCATAAAATATAAATAGTGGATATATGAAGTATCCAGAGTAGGCACATTTACAGATACAGAAAGTAAAATGGTGGTTGCCAGGGCTTGGGAGGAGGAGGGGTTTGACAATAAGTGTTTAATGTGTACAGAGTTTCAGTTTGGAAAGAAACAAATCCTTAAGGCAGAAGTTGTGGTGTCACTTCATGACACTGAACGCTATACCTAAAAATGGCTAACAAAGTAAAATGTGAACTATTAATGTTTTATTACAATCAAAAGGCAATGTCACAAAACTGAAATCTGGAATATGTGAAAAGCTTCTACATGTATCTGTAATGAAGTCATCCAATCCAAATGATTAAAGGTCATGATTGCCAGGAGATCTGTCACAGAAAAGGAAAGTTAAATGACCAATAAGCACACCCACATGCACACACACAGACACACACACGGGAGCTCAACCTTATGAGCGACTGCAGACATGTAAAGGAAGATATTTCCAGATGTAATTTTACACCCACTAGTGGCAACAGGCAAGAAACCTGACTCCATCAAGTATTCGGTGAGATCACGGAACAATAGACTAAACCCGCTGGTGGAGGAAGAAGTTGGACACAGTTTCCCTGCACTCAGTGAGCCTATGACCTAGCCATCCCACTCCTTTAAACACTGAAATGCGTATTGCACTTGGGCTAGACATCAGAACACTGCTTGCATCGGTGCTCTGAAGGGCTCTCAAGTGGAAAGCATGCAGATGTCCAGGGACAAGAAGAAAAATGGAGGGACAAAGGGAGGCGTGGCTCCACAAGGGTACATGACAGAGCCGGGAAAGAGAAAGCCCGGTGGAGACAGGTCACACTGTAGATACTGGTTGATACTGCCACAATGTCGAGTGATGCAAAGAGGAAGTGGCGGAAGACCACAGAGAACCTGATACAATTGATGGTGATTTGCAGACAACAAGTGTAAGCAAGACTATTTAAAGATGAGATAACAGTGTCTTTAAAAAAAAAGAAAGAAAGGAAAATCCAAACCTGAAAATGTGGTTTATACAAGACACCCTGGAGGATGGCTCTTCATCTGCAAGCGGAAGGGAGTGAGTGGAACGGAAACCAGGAGGAGAGTGACTAGGAGTTGGTAAATGCTCCTTCATCAGGCGGGCAGAGGCTGGAGCACCTGTTCCTCACTCCCCTGGCCTTCTGTGATTTCCCAGGAAAACGGCCCGCAAGGGCAGTGTCCTCGGCAGGCAGAACCTGGAGAGCCGAAGCGTGGGTCCCCAGCCTGAGCACGCCCCGCCCCGCCCCGCCCCGCCCCGCCCCGCCCCGCCCCGAGAGCTGTTCTGTAAGGGGCGGGGTGAGGCCCAGGCCCCGCCTCCCGCATGCGCACTGTGCCGGCCAATTGGCGCTGCTCCCTCTCAGGAGAGGCCGGTTTTGCTTCCCGGCTGTCCCGAGGTCCTGAGAGGAGCATCGCGTATGCGGTGTGAGGTTCGCAGTTTGGAGATTGTGGTGAGGAGCTCACCCTGTGTGGATGAAGGATGGAGGGAGGGAGGGACAGGCGGAGGGATCCAAGAGGGGGACAGAGGGACCCTCAGGGAGGCCGGCGGCACCACGTGACCGTGAGCAGGGCTGGGGGAGGGGCGGCGCCATCTTCTCAGACTTGAAGGAACCAGAGTGTGGGGCTGTGGCAGCCAGGCTGGCCTCTGAGGGGATGTCCCCAAGGATTCCCCTCGGCCTCCAGCCGGGCAGAAGGAGGACCCCGAGGGCTGGGCCAGCAGGCGGGGTTTGGGGAGAGCTGTCAGTCCCCACAACCCATTAAGAGTCTCAGAAGGTGGGCAAGCATCATCCACCCAGGTCTGCCCTTCCTACCGGGCAGGAAGGATGGGCCAGTGCCCTGAGGTTATCGTGGGGTCCAGATGGCGTGTCGGGAAGGCCCCCAACCCGACTGTGCCTGGACAGGTGCTGAACGGTTTATTCCCCACCCCTATGGAGGGACACTCAGGTTTGTCCTGCCTGTGATCGGGCCTCCCTGCCCAACACCTGATCCTTGGGGACGCAAGGCACAGGGGTCAGCCTCTGTCCCCACGTGGGATCCTGACACTCTGTCCCCAGAGGGTCTTGACACTCAGATGTCGGTGGGCAGCACGGGGCTGTGAGGGGCGGTGCAGGAGCCAGTCCTCCATCACAGCGCTGGGGGGAGGGGGTCATGATCACTGCGTGCTTCATCAGCTCCTGGTCCAACAAGAGACAGGAGAATACACACACTCTGATCTGCCATGGAGGACCCATGCCGGCCATCGCCCGTTGACCTTGTGCCATCTGTGTCTTTACATTTGTGCTCCCAGGGTGCAGGTGTGCTGTCTGTACCTCGGAAGACGCGAGTAGATGGAGAGGCCTTGGAGGAAGCGTCTCAGGAGGGCTAAGGATGCCTCGAAGGAGACTCAGGATGCCCCGATGGAGGCTCAGGATATGGCAGCCTGTGACTCTGGGAGTCAAGAGAGAAGAGAGCTGAGTGAGCCAGAGAGTGTTTGCCAAGGTATGGTCTGTTGGAAACCTTTGCAGATCACAGTGCATGGGTGAGGGCAGAGTAATGGGGGGGGGGGGTCGGGCAGTGTCCCTTGGGTCATTGCTTCCCAGTCCTCCACATAGTAAGCATGGAAAGCCATGTGTGTGCCAAGCTGTGTCATGTATCGGAGACTGCCCAGTTCAGCCTCATATCCCAAACTGGGACTGCCCTGTAAGCTTCCTAGCAGCTCTCCTTCATAACAGCTTGCACATCCTTCTTTCCAAACCATTTCCCAGGGTGCTACAGTTTTTTTCACGCTGCTGGTAAACCCTGAAAGGCTTGTAACGCTGTCTCCAAAAAGTGGTCCTGGTCCCTGATCTAACTTCATCTGACCTTCACATACACGATTCCTCTGAGATGTCTGCTTTAAGACGTTTTTGTTGGTGCAAGTCCTGGAACCTTCCACAGTGCAGCTGTTTCTTCAGGAAACCTGATCAAAATGCCATATGTCAGTCTTAAACCTTTTCCCATTTTATTTCCGTGCAGCAAACAGCTCAGTGATTGATATCCATGAAGAAGAAAGTCCTTCGCAAGCAGCATTTATGGAAGATGTGAGGTAACATGTATAAAGGAATTTGGGCTTGCCTTATAAGGTACTTTAAGAAAAGTAAAGGTGGGCTCCTGTAGCAAGTATTGTATGTAAAACACTTCACATGACACGTTTCTTCCAAAACCAGTATGGTGTTTTAGGTACCCTTAATTTAAAAGTTTATGTGATTTCTTTACAGGAATGAATTACAGGATATGCTGAAAAAATTTGAAGGTATGCTTTAGGAGATACTGTAGTGAAAGTAAATTGTTTTAAAACTTTATATCATAGGAAATGTTAATACCTTGTTCTCAGATTCAGGATCTTCCCTACGTGTTTAGTGTGATTTGGCTTCATAGGTTTCTTTAGTTTCCCTTTTTACTGTGGATGTGGAGAGAATGGTGCTACCAGTGGTGAGGTCAGAGCAATGCTTTTATTTTATACATGGGTGCATTTGATGGACTGTGGGATATTAGAAGAATGTGAATGAAACAGTGTTTTTCCTACTTGTATCTCAGAGTAAGGAATATATCCTTCTTTATTATCAATTTTTAATTTCCTCTACCTATTTTGTGTGACATTCCTTTTTCTTTTCTTTGGTGCATACAGAATTTTATATTTAATCCTGTAAAATACGTCTCCATTGTTATATTTACATTAACTGTGCAGTGGAGAATAAAAGGAACTTTGCTAGCATGCTGGTGATGTAAGATCAGAACCATAAACTTAAAAGTTTAAAATTGTTCTTTTAGATATCAATTACATTAACTGGGTTACAGGAAGAGACTCTCAACAAGGAGCCCATGTCAGTTTTTGAGTCCTCTAAATGGATCCTTCATACAAGCAAGGTGTTTGAGTGGGAGCTATCTCATAAACTGATTATTATGCAAGATAAACTGGATGTATAAAATTGTGTAGCTTGTCACAATCCCTGGAAAGTAACAATTCATGGTAGATCAATAACATACAATCAAATGTTTAGGAAAGCATTTTTAGAAATATTGAACATTTTTCAAACTGTAAACCTTCTTTTTAAAACTGATATAAGACAGACTCCCCATTTTTCCCTTACGAATGGATTTAGAAGGCGTTTTTGAATAAATTCCTTTATTTCCCTAAATTCTTCATGATCTTTGTCTTTAACTCAAAAATACCTAAAATCCTCATTGACTGAATTTAAAAAATAGTTTTCTTGCCTTTGCATTTATTTATTTTTTTCTCTTTTGAACACTTCAAAAATAGAATGGTGATGTGTGATTTACCTATTGAGTTGTAACAAGAATCCATCAGAATGTGTTCTTTGATACAAAGGATATTTTATAAATTTACCCAAAACCAGCTTTTATTAAGTGTTTTGTTATGAGAAAATGAAAAACTGTCTTTGAGAGCCTTTAAATACATTTTGGAAAAGAGTAACTTTAGTTTCTTAGCTCTTCTTTTCCATTACAGATTTTTCTAAAACGTGTGCAGTTATAAAATTAGTTTTATTTATTTATTTTTTAATTAATTTATTTTAATTGGAGGGTAATTACTTTACAACATTGTAGTGGTTATTGCCATACATTGACATGAATCAGCCATGGCTGTACATGTGTTCCCCAACCCGAACCCCCCTCCCACCTCCCGCCCCATCCCATCCCTCAGGGTCATCCCAGTGCACCAGCCCTGAGTACCCTGTCTCATGCATTGAACTTGGACTGGCGATCTGTTTCACATATGATAATATACATGTTTCAATGCTATTCTCTCAAATCATCCCACCCTTGCCTTCTCCCACAGAGTCCAAAAGACTGTTCTATACATCTGTGTCTCTTTGACTGTCTTGCATGTTGGGTCATCATTACCATCTTTCTAAATTCCATATATATGCATTAGTATACTGTATTGGCATTTTTCTTTCTGACTACTTCACTCTGTATAACAGGCTCCAGTTTCATCCACCTCATTAGAACTGATTCAAATGTATTCCTTTTAATGGCTGAGTATATTCCCTTGTGTATATGTACCACAGCTTTCTTAACCATTCGTCTCCTGATGGGCACCTAGGTTTCTTACATGTCCTGGCTATTATAAACAGTGCTGCAATGAACATTGGGGTACACGTGTCTCTTTCAGTTCTAGTTCCCTCAGTGTGTATGCACAGCAGTGGGATTGCTGGGTCATATGGCAGTTCTGTTTCCAGTTTTTTTAAGGAATCTCCACAGTGTCCTCCATAGTGGCTGTACTAGTTTGCATTCCTACCAACAGTATAAGAGGGTTTCCTTTTCTCTGTACCCTCTCCATCATTTATTGTTTGTAGACTTTTGGATAGCAGCCATTCTGACTGGAGTGAGATGGTACCTCATTGTGGTTTTGATTTGCATTTCTCTGATAATGAGTGATGTTGAGCATCTTTTCATGTGTCTGTTAGCCATCTGTATGTCTTCTTTGGAGAAATGTCTGTTTAGTTCTTTGGCCCATTTTTGATTGGGTCGTTTATTTTTCTGGAATTGACCTGCAGGAGTTACTTGTATATTTTTGAGATTAGTTCTTTGTCAGTTGCTTCGTTTGCTGTTATTTTCTCCTATTCTGAAGGCTGTCTTTTCATCTTGCTTATAGTTTCCTTTGTTTTGCAAAAGCTTTTAAGTTTAATTGGGTCCCATTTGTTTATTTTTGCTTTTATTTCCATTACTCTGGGAGGTGGGTCATAGAGGATCCTGCTGTGATTTATGTCAGAAGGTGTTTTGCCTATGTTTTCCTCTAGGAGTTTTATAGTTTCTGGTCTTATGTTTAGATCTTTAATCCATTTTGAGTTTATTTTTGTGTATGGTGTTAGAAAGTGTTCTAGTTTCATTCTTTTACAAGTGGTTGACCAGTTTTCCCAGCACCACTTGTTAAAGAGATTGTCTTTTCTCCATTGTATATTCTTGCCTCCTTTGTCAAAGATAAGGTGTCCATAGGTGTGTGGGTTTATCTCTGGGCTTTCTACTTTGTTTCACTGACATATTTCTGTCTTTGTGCCAGTACCATACTGTCTTGATGACTGTAGCTTTGTAGTATAGTCTGAAGTCAGGCAGGTTGATTCCTCCAGGTCCATTCTTCTTTCTCAAGATTGCTTTGGCTATTTGAGGTTTTTGTATTTCCATACAAATTGTGAAATTATTTGCTCTAGTTCTGTGAAAAATACCATTGGTAGCTTGCTGGAATTGCATTCAATCTATAGATTGCTTTGGGTAGTATAGCCATTTTGACAATATTGATTCTTCTGATCCATGAACATGGTATATTTCTCCATCTATTTGTGTCCTCTTTGATTTCTTTCATTAGTGTTTTATAGTTTTCTATATATAGGTCTTTTGTTTCTTTAGGTAGATTTATTCCTAAGTATTTTATTCTTTTCATTGCAATGGTGAATGGAATTGTTTCCTTAATTTCTCTGTTTTCTCATTGTTAGTGTATAGGAATGCAAGGGATTTCTGTGTGTTAATTTTATATCCTGCAACTTTACTATATTCATTGATTAGCTCTAGTATTTTTCTGGTGGAGTCTTTAGGGTTTTCTATGTAGAGGATCATGTCATCTGCAACAGTGAGAGTTTTACGTCTTCTTTTCCAGTGTGGATTCCTTTTATTTCTTTTTCTTCTCTGATTGCTGTGGCTAAAACTTCCAAAACTATGTTGAATAGTAGTGGTGAGAGTGAGCACCCTTGTCTTGTTCCTGACTTTAGGGGAAATGCTTTTAATTTTTCACCATTGAGGATAATATTTGCTGTGGGTTATGCTCTTATTATGTTGAGGTATTTTCCTTCTATTCCTGCTTTCTGGAGGATTTTTTATCATAAATGGATGTTGACTTTTGTCAAAGGCTTTCTCTGCATCTATTGAGATAATCATATGGTTTTTATCTTTCAATTTGTTAATGTGTGTATTACATTGATTGATTTGCATATATTAAAGTATCCTTGAATCCCTCTGATAAAGCCTACTTGATCATGATGTATGATGTTTTTAATATGTTGTTGGATTCTGTTTGCTAAGATTTTGTTAAGGATTTTTGCATCTATGTTCATCAGTGATACTGGCCTGTAGTTTTCTTTTTTTGTGACATCTTTGTCTGGTTTTGGTATTAGGGTGATGGTGGCCTCATAGAATGAGTTTGGAAGTTTACCTTCCTCTGCAGTGTTCTGGGAGAGTTTGAGTGAGATAGGTGTTAGCTCTTCTCTCAATTTTTGGTAGAATTCAGCTGTGAAGCCGTCTTGTTCTGGGCTTTTGTTTGCTGGAAGATTTCTGATTACAGTTTCAATTTCCATGTTTGTGATGGGTCTGTTGTTAAGATTTTCTATTTCTTCTTGGTTCAGTTTTGGAAAGTTATACTTTTCTAAGAATTTGTCCATTTCTTCCAAGTTGTCCATTTTGTTGGCATATAGTTGCTGATAGTAGTCTCTTATGATCCTTTGTATTTCTGTGTTGTTTGCTGTGATTTCTCCATTTTCATTTCTAATTTTGTTGATTTGATTCTTCTCCCTTTGCTTCTTGATGAGTCTGGCTAATGGTTTGTCTATTTTATTTATCTTCTCAAAGAATCAGCTTTTAGCTTTGTTGATTTTTGCTATGGTCTCTTTTGTTTCTTTTGCATTTATTTCTGCCCTAATTTTTATGATTTCTTTCCTTCTACTAACCCTGGGGTTCTTCATTTCTTCCTTTTCTAGTTGCTTTAGGTGTAGAGTTAGGTTATTTATTTGACTTTTTTCTTGTTTCTGGAAGTAAGCTTGTATTGCTATGAACCTTCCCATTAGCACTGCTTTTACTGAGTCCCATAGGTTTTGGGATGTTTTGTTTTCATTTTCATTTGTTTCTATGCATATTTTGATTTATTTTTTGATTTCTTCTGTGATTTGTTGGTTGTTCAGAAGTGTGTTATTTAGCCTCCATATGTTGGAATTTTTAATTGTTTTTCTCTGTAGTTGATATCTAATATTACTGCATTGTGATAAGAAAAGATGCTTGGAATGATTTCAATTTTTTTGAATTTACCAAGGCTAGATTTATGGCCCAGGACGTGATTTATCCTGTAATAGGTTCCATGTGCACTTGAGAAAAAGGTGAAGTCATTGTTTTGGGGTGAAATATCCTATAAATATCAATTAGGTCTAACTGGTCCATTGTATCATTTAAAGTTTGTGGTTCCTTGTCCATTTTCTGTTTAGTAGATCTTTCCATAGGTGTGAGTGGGGTATTAAAGTCTCCCACTATTATTGTGTTACTGTTAATTTCCCCTTTCATACTAGTTAGCATTTGCCTTACATATTGCGGTGCTCCTATGTTGGGTGCATATATATTTATAATTGTTATATCTTCTTCTTGGATTGATCCTTTGATCATTATGTAGTGTCCTTCTTTGTCTCTTTTCACAGCCTTTATTTCAAAGTCTATTTTATCTGATATGAGTATTGCTACTCCTGCTTTCTTTTGGTCTCCATTTGCATGAAATATCTTTTTCCAGCCCTTCACTTTCAGTCTGTATGTGTCCCGTGTTTTGAGGTGGGACTCTTGTAGACAACATATGTAGGGGTCTCGTTTTTGTATCCATTCAACCAGTCTTTGTCTTTTGGTTGGCGGCATTCAACCCGTTTACATTTAAGGTAATTATTGATAAGTATGATCCCATTTCCATTTACTTTGTTGTTTTGGGTTTGAGTTTATAAACCTTTTCTGTGTTTCCTGTCTAGAGAAGATCCTTTAGCATTTGTTGAAGAGCTGGTTTGGTGGTGCTGAATTCTCTCAGCTTTTGATTGTCTGCAAAGCTTTTGATTTCTCCTTCATTTTTGAATGAGGTACTTGCTGGGTACAGTAATCTGAGCTGTAGGTTATTTTCTTTCATCACTCTAAGTATGTCCTGCCATTCCCTTCTGGCCTGAAGAGTTTCAATTGAAAGATCAGCTGTTATCCTTATGGGAATCCCCTTGTGTGTAATTTGTGGTTTTCCCTTGCTGCTTTTAATATTTGTTTTTTGTGTTTGATCTTTGTTAATTTGATTAATATGTGTCTTGGGGTGTTTTGCCTTGGGTTTATCCTGTTTGGGACTCTCTGGGTTTCTTGGACTTGGGTGGCTATTTCTCTTCCCCATTTTAGGAAAGTTTTCAACTATTATCTCCTCAAGTATTTTCTCATGGTCTTTCTTTTTGTCTTCTTCTTCTGGGACTCCTAAGATTCAAATGTTGGGGTGTTTGACATTGTCCGAGAGGTCTGTGAGTTTGTCCTCATTTCTTTTAATTCTTTTTTTCTTTTTTCCTCTATGCTTCATTTATTTACACTAGTCTGTCTTCCATCTCACTTATCCTATCTTCTGCCTCAGTTATTCTACTGTTGGTTCCCTCCAGAGTGTTTTTGATCTCAGTTATTGCATTATTCATTATTGATTGACTCTTTTTTTATTTCTTCTAGGTCCTTGTTAAACATTTCTTGCATCTTCTCAATCCTTGTCTCCAGGCTGTTTATCTGTAACTCCATTTTGTTTTCAAGATTTTGGATCATTCTTACTATCATTATTCTGAATTCTTTTTTCAGGTAGACTCCATATCTCCTCTTCTTTTGTTTGGTTTGGTGTGCTTTTATCATGTCCCTTTACCTGCTGAGTATTTCTCTGCCTTTTCATCTTGTTTAGATTGCTGTGTTTTGGGTGTCCTATCTGTATTCTGGCAGTTTGTGGTTCCTTTTTATCATGGAGGTTCCTCGCTGAGGATGGGATTGGATGGGTGGCTTGTCAAAGTTTCCTCGTTAGGGAAGCTTGCGTCGGTGTTCTGGTGGGTGTAGCTAGATTTCTTCTCTCTGGAGTGCAATGAAGTGTCCAGTAGTGAGTTTTGAGATGTTTATCAGTTTGCTTTCTTTTGGTCCGCCTATATGTTAAAGCTCATGGTTATGTTCCTGTGTTGCTGGAGAATTTCGGTGGTATGTTTTGCTCTGGAACTTCTTGGCTCTTGGGTGGAGCTTGGGTTCAGTGTAGGTATGGAAGCTTTTGGATGAGCTCTTATCGATTAATATTCCCTGGAGTTAGGAGTTCTCTGGTGTTCTCAGGTTTTGGATTTAAGCCTCCTGCCTCTGGTTTTCAGTCTTATTCTTACAGTAGCCTCAAGACTTCTCCATCCATACAGCACTGATGATTATAACATCTAGGTTAATGGAGAAAAGATTCTCCACAGTCTGAAACACTGAGAGAGGTTCACGGAGTTACATAGAGAAGAGTAGAGGGAGGAGGGAGATAAAGTTGACCAGGACGAGGAGAGGGGGAATCAAAAGGGGAGAGAGCAATCTAGCCAGTAATCAAATCCCTATGTGCTCTTCACAGCCTGGAATATCCAGAGAGGTTCACAGAGTTACAACGAGAAGAGAAGAAAGAGGAAGGAGATAGAGGTCACCAGGAGAAGAAGGGGGGCTCAAAAGGAGAGAGACAGATCTAGCCAGTAATCAGTTCCCTAAGTGTTCTCCACAGCCCGCAATACTCTAAGAGATTCACAGAATTTAGTAGAGATGGGATGGGGGAGGGAGGAGATAGAGGTGACCTAGGAGAGAAAAAGGGGAGTCAAAAGGGGGAGAGGGCAATCAAGCCAGTAATCACACTCCTAAGTAAAAATGGCACTGAAGATTGGATTCTTAAAGGTACAAAATTGATAACAAATGCCAAAATGCAAAGATTAAAAATCTAGAGTAGAAGTTAGACTTTCAAAAATGTGATATTAAAAAAACAAAAAAAAAATCACAAAAATTATAAAAAATATATATGAAATTTGCTTTAAAAATAGGGTCTTTTTTTGCAAGGTAATAGTAGGTTATAAAAATGAAAATTAAAGGAGTAATAAAGGACTTAAAAATTTTAAAAATTAAAAATAAAAAAATGATAATAGTAAAAATATATCTAGGAATTTCTCTGGAGCTGTTGTGGGCAGTGTGGGGTCAGTTCAGTTTCAGATAGTTCCTTGTTTCAGCTTATACTTCTCAAGGTCTATAGGCCCCTTCCAATGTAGTCAGTGCTAACTACAGGGTTTTAATCTGTTGCACCTGTCACTTCCAAAGCGGTTCCCTCTGTTTATTTTGGCTTCTGTTTGCAAGTCTCTTCAGGTGTCTAATTTCTGCCCTGACACAAGGGGGCGGTAGTGGTCACTTATTTAGGCTCACTTGTTGAGTCGTGCTGTAGGGAGGGAGGAACACTGCAAACAAATATCACTGGCGTGTGTGGGGAGCACTAGCCGCACTGGGTTTGCCCCTGCTCACGGCGTGTGTGCTTTCCCAGTCTACACTGCTCAGGCTCCAGGTTGCTCTGCAGGGGAACTGTCTAAAGTGGGCCCTGGGTTGTGTGCACTTCCCAGGTCTAAGCTGCTCAGGTTCAGGTTCTCAGGTACTCCACAAAGGCGCAGACTCCTTTGTGTGTGCGTTTTGTGCCCTTCCCAGGTCTGAGCAGCACAGGCTACCAGGTGCTTGGCGAGTGCACTCTCCCCAGCTGGGTGGGACGTCTTATCACCTCTCCTGTCCCAGCTGCTTGGTTTCCTGGGTGCACAGTGGGAGCACCATCTCAGGTGTGCTGTGTGTCTCTTCTGGGGAGCTGATCTCTGGCTGTGACCCTCCCGTGGATGTCAACCATCCAGGATCCCAGGAAGACTTGGTTAGCAACTGGGAGCCTGCTCACAGTTTGGTAGAGGATGCTATCTCTGGGGCCAAGATTGCCCCTTTCTGGCTCTGGTGGGGGATGGGCTGGTCTGCAGCCGGCTAGCTCTCCTCTGGTATTCGCTCAGTCCTTTGTTCTGTGAGCAGCCCAGCAGTGCCTTAGGTTAGAGCTTTTCATGGGAAAGTTCTCTCTCTCTCTCTCTCTCTCAGATTCCAAAATCCCCACAGACCTGCCGGTGAGAGGGTTTCCTGGTGTTTGGAAACTTCCCTTTTATGACTCTCTCTCTGGGATGGCACTCCATCCCTAACTCTTTTGCCTCTCTTTTTATCTTTTGTATTTTGTCCTACCTCCTTTTGAAGACAATGGGCTGCCTTTCTGGGTGCCTGGTGTCCTCTGCCAGCGTTCAGAAGTTGTTTTGTGGAATTTGCTCAAAGTTCAAATGATCTTTCGATGAATTTGTGGAGGAGAAAGTGGTCTCCCCATCCTATTCCTCCACCATCTTAAGGCCGCCCCCAGTTATAAAGATTAGAAATGAGGTGTTAGTAACTGAAATATTATACGGAAAAAAGGGAAATACATACTTGAGTTTTGACATGATGCCTTTTAAAAAATGGTGATTGTATTTCCAGTACTACTGAATCAATACTAAATGGAAATATATTTGTTTGATATAGATGACATTAAGAAGCTTCTTCATGCAAAGAGAAAAAGATTTATAATGAACACCAATGCTTCTGTCCAAAGCATTAACCTGATGATTGAGCATGTTTGGAAAACTCAGGAGGAGCAAAGGTAACAAACATTGTTGGTTTTTAGAGCCAGGACCTGGGTGTCATATCTTAGTGTTTGTGAGTCCAGCTTAATTAAAATAATGCTGTTATCCTCTATTAATTGGTGTCTCTGTTGAGAAATATATGCAGTTTGATTTTTATTGACATCAGTAGTTCCTTTAGTTCTATAACCTTACACCTTAATTGAAAAGAGAGGTATTACTAAAGGTCGATAACGGTAACCTATTTTCTGCTTTAAAATTATAGCTGAATTTTGTTAGTATTTAAGAAAAAAATCATGTTCGTTCTTGGAATATGCTAGATGAATAAAAGAGAAGTGCCTTGTGATACTTAGCTGTATTCAACTGTGTGGAAAGGGTTAATCTTATATTTGAATAATTTCAAAATTTATCATCATCGGGTCCACTGTTCTTTTGTGCAAAATCTTTATTGTGACAGGGTGAGGGCGGGGGAAGTGAAAACTTGTTTAGAAAACTGTTTTAGAAACAGTTTAGAAAACTTACATGATATCTTCATTGAATCTCTTTATCATGTCACAACCTATATGTTATACAATAAGCGAAAATGAAAAAAAAAACTTATAGATAAAATGCATTTGGGGGGGAGTTTATACTGCATTAAATCTTCCTTAGTTCTCAAGAGCTAAGGCATGTGAGATCGCATCCCTCTTAGACAGTTGGGGACAAATACTGAGGGAATGAGAGTAAATCATCCATTTTGTTTTGCCATTTCCCATCGGAAATTTTCAGCTGCAATTATTCCGTTCTCCCTTTATAGTATAATTTGTGTCAAATCAGTTTTGTCTTGAATGTGTTTACTTTCTTCTTAGCAATATGAAGTATGACATTACTCATTATTACGTTTTACAGGCAGAAGCTTTATCGTGAATATTCTCAGCAGTTTCTGACTTTGTTTCTGGAGTGGGATATAAGCGTGCAGGAAACCAAGAAGGAAGAAGAAAAACTAGCTGTTGGTATCAGGCTTAACTTTCTAATTACTCTGTTGTAACCAAGAGGCTTCTCAAGAGGTGGCGCTAGTGGTAAAGAACCTGCCTGCCAGTGCAGGAGACCTAAGAGACACGGTTCAATCCCTGGGTCGGGAAGATTCCCTGGAGGAGGTCATGGCAACCCACTCCAGTATTCTTGCCTGGAGAATCCCATGGACAGAGGAGCCTGGCGGGCTACAGCCCATAGGGTTGCAAAGAGTTGAACACGACTGAAGCGACTTAGCATGCACGCATGCTTTGTAACCAAGTCTCAAGTTTAATGGAGAGCCTGGTCATGTCTTAGACCCATAGACCTGAACCAGGGCCCCACTGCTGCCTATGTGGTTGGACCCGGATCACAGAAAATCAGAGAAGTACAGGCACACACCACACTCACAAAAGCCCCTGGTCTTTACTCCCTCTCTTGGTTTGGATTCTTGCAGTTCCAAGTGTCGGAAATTTACCAGAGTACAAAAGCAGAGTTTCAGGCCTTATCTGAAGTTTCTCAGGCAGGGTCATTTGGGCTCTGTCTCTATCTCCTAGTAGGATTTTTCCGTGAGGCCTGTAAGATAGAGTCTTGCAATCCTAAACATGCTGTCAGCTTTAGTAAACTCCAGTGTGCTGTGCTTAGTCTCTCAGTCGTGTCTGACTCTTTGTGACCCCATGGACTGCAGTCTGCCAGGCTCTTCTGTCCATGGGGATTCTCCAGGCAAGAATACTGGAGTGGGTTGCCATGCCCTCCTCCAGAGAATCTTCCCAATCCAGGGATCGAACCCAGGTCTCCCGCACTGCAGGCAGATTCTTTACCATCTGAGCCTCCAGGGAAGCCCAAACCCCAGTGGACCGAGAAAATCTTGTTCTGTGGCTTGGCAGGAAATTCTTTTGGAGGACTGTCACTCATCTAGTTTGGATCATTTGCCTATTCCATAACCAGCCATTGCAGTCAGGGCATGGTTTACTCTTACCGGACTGACCTCTGTCACAGTTAGGGGTAAGGGTAAGGATGGTGGAGGAGGTGTTGCCTTTTGAGGGCAGAGGAGAAAACCTGGAATTGTTTCCTCACAGTGGGTCAGCGGATGGACCATGGAAGTACCATTGCCAAGCTGCAGTACAGTCCAACTTAGATGAGCGACATAGCGATCACGAATCTAAAATAAGACCTGTCTGTGTGGTTGTGGCTGAGCAGCTGGAGAGTTGGATTTTCCAGGGTTAGGGTGAGCTAAGCATGTTGACAGAGTGAAAAGGGGGTAAGGTGTAAGTGCAAGGGTGTAGGTATAGTGAATGACCATGGCCTTAACTGGGAAGGAGGATGCAGGGCAGGGGGTGGAGAAAGGGGGCAGTGAAAAATGGTTCAATTCAAATGTAGATATCAGGTCCTGGTAGGGTACTGAGACACAGTACAAAGGGGAGTGAGCTGCCAACATAGGGAGGTAGAGGTTACCTGATGGGAAAAATGGGCAAACAGTATATAGTACAGTGGTCAAGACCCTGGGCTCTGGAGCCATAATGTTGGGATCCGATTCTGATTTGTCCAATTACTGGCTATGGAGCCATGGGCAGATTATGTATCTCTGACAGGTCTCAGTGTCCTCATGTATGAATGGGGTGTAATAAGAGTACCTACATCATAGGTTTGCCTTGAGGATGAGTTCCTAAGGGAGTTCCCTGGTGGTCTAGTGGTTAGGATTCAGGGCTTTCACTGCCTTGGCCAGGGTTCAATCCCTGGTTGGGAAACTGAGATCCCACAATCCACTCAGTGCAGCCTCCCCCCCGCCCAACCCTGCTTTCGCCCGTCCAGTCCTCTCCTTCACAAATGAGTTCCTAAGTGTTAAGTTCACTTAACATCTTTCAGAGCAGGGCCTGACAGATAGTTCCTATATGAGTTTGTGGTTCTTCCTCTTATATAGATTTTGCAGTTGTTGGTGACAGAATCTAGGGTAAGGAAATGTAAGTGAATGGCTAAACTAGGGGAGAGGACAGAATTGTTTCTGGAGATCAGGTCAAAGAACTCAAAGTTTTGCATTATTGAAAGGTTCATCTTGTATATTGAATGGCCAAGAATTACTACATGTTTCAATGTTGTTAGGAAAGAATTTTTCTCTTAATTGCTGTTAAATATGATAATTGCATAGATTTCATTTATTTTTGATAAAGAGATGGCGGTGAAAACTGTTTGTAAATTTTGTAGCTACCAAGAATTAAGATGGAAATATGGGCAAAGAAGGACATTTCCTGTGTAGAGCATTGTATTTCTGCTTCCGTATGCACCACAGCATCCTCACCAGGAGAGATTTTTTTTTTCCATCTATCACCATACAAATGATTACCTTCAATGCTGTAAACCAATTTTACCTCAACAAAATACGTTAAACAAGAAAGAAAGAGCCTTCTCAATGATCGATGAATAGTATCATTTCATTTGTTTGTATATTGGTGGAAGCACAAATGTCTAAGCTTTGTTTTAAAATTTAGCACAGAAAATGTTAAAAATATTGATTTAAAGAACAATCCTTTTAATGTCCTGTAGAATTACACGTTGCTAAATATTAAATTAACCACATTTTATCTCAACGTCTTTTCTTTTCTGCTTGTAGAATTTGTTTCGTGAGCAACAAAAGATTTTTCAAGCAGCAAGAATTGTTCAGAGACAGAGGCTGAAAAAATTTTTTAACTTATACGACCAGTTCTTAAAGGTCTGTTGTTTTTGGTAATGCAGTTCATTCTTATAAAACATAATGTCTATTTTGAAGTAGAAGTTAGATTCTTTTGTAGTTTTGGTAACAGTATTTTGGTGATAACGTTTTAAATTCTTCTGCATTTTCCATTTGGAGCAATTGATTTTGGGTGAACACGAATGCTAAATTTATTTCTATTTTTATTTGTTTTTAATTAATTAATTTTTAGGATTTGTTATTAGCTTTGTGATATTACTTAAAATAGGAAATGGTACATTGGGAATATAACCTAGAAAGAGACGTGATTAAAATCGTGATTAAAATCGATACTTTAATCCTAATTTTATATTCAGCAGTCAGTTTTTTGGGAGATCAGTGACAACTATCAGGAAAGCAGGAAGTCAGTGATTAAGTCCTAATGTCTTTTACTTCTGTTTACTTCAGTGGTGTGTATAAAATAGTAAGTAGCAATTGTACTTTCTGAATATCTCTTTTATTTTCAAATATATTATGTGAGTGTTCTTTGGCATATTTGCTTTTAGTTTTTAATGTATTTACTTTAATTGGAAGATAATTACTTGACAATGCAGAATTGCTACAGTGACTAAAAATGCCTTTATATGCAAATGCGTAGTCACAGGAGGAAGCCTGGAATGCATAGCAGTGTGAAAAAGCCAGAGGAGGACAAAAAGCTTGTGAATTGAGAATCATCTACCATGCCATTCTCCCACTAGCAGATTGTCTTCATGACGCTGTTCTCTGCTTCATACAGATGCATACTTATTCAGGAGGCAATGGAATCCCAGATATACACCCCTTCTTATTTTGATGGGATGTTCCATTTCATTACCTTGCTCAAATACATATTAATATGTCACCCTTCTAAACTACTTAAGATAGTTTAAGTAAACTATCTTAAGTAAACTAGTAAAAGAGTTTAAAAAAAAATCCCTTAAAGAACTTTAGAATCATTTAGTGCAAAAGCGTTACTGTAGAAGTGTCTCCAAGTGGACAAATGTGTTATTCTAATGCTCCCTGATAATTGACTATTAATTGATGTGAAGATTTGATAAAGTACCAAAGAAGATATCAGGTTGGTGACTTCAGTGTTGTCTTTGACTCCCCTAAGTACCTTGTCCTTCCCACCCAGCTATTACTTGGCCCTGCAATTTTCACCTCTGCAACTGTACTTTAATTTCTTCCTTTGAATTCCCACTGCTGCTGCCCTACCTGGTTCAGGGCCTCATCATCCCTTGCTTGTTCTATTAAACTCTTGCCTGACTTCTCTCCTCTCCAATCCATCCTTCACACTTCTGTAATAATGATCCTCCAAAAAGTATCCCTTCTCTCCTGAAAACGTATCATAATGTCTTCCGAGTTTGAAGTTTCAGGTGTTCAACGTGTCCCCCATAACAAGATCCCTCCTGCCTTTGTGGTTTCCCACATACATTCTTTGTCTCCTCCCACCTGTCCAGATTGGTTGCTTTCTCTGCACTAAGTCACCATTACCTCCTTGCTTTGCATATGCTCCTCGCCTACAATAGGTTTGATTCCCTCCTTCTTTTACTAATTGACATCTTATTCTTTTGCCAACAAAGTCAGAATCAATCCTGTTTTCCACTACATAGCCACAGCAAAATGTGCTTCCTGAATTGTTATACTGTTTTTGTGTTTCTTTCTGTTTACATGTTTTTAATTCTCACTGGAATAAGGAAGAGATTATGTACTCATTTTCTAATTCCTCCAGGGCACTTAACAGAATGCTTTTTATATAGGATGCACCAGATTCCTATTGGTTGAATGAATAGTAAAAGTTTAGAACATGTTTGTTTTTCCTACCTTAATGAGTTCCTATGACAGATCATCTTTTCCCTCTAATGGAGCCATGCTGCATTGATTATTGGTCATTATAGGTGCATTGTTACCTGGTGTTTAGAAAGCTTGTCAGAGAGTTTTTAAACTATGTAATTTCATGATATGAGACTGTCAGTGATTTTCTTTCTTCTTCCTCCTCTTCTCCTTCCTCCTCCTTTGCCTCCTCCTTCTTCTTTTTGGTCCACCTTGACCTTAGCTGTTCAGGAACTCATTGTTTTGAGCAAAGTGTGATGATAATGATCTTTGACTCAGATACAACATTTGAAGGATTTCTTAAGTGGGTGTTTCAATCTCCATGTTTTAGTTGCAATATTTTTGAAATAAATAATGAGCATCATTTGACAGTTAAGTGTTGTTACTTTGAAATTTAATTGTATGTGTTTAGAAAGTGAAATGAAAAGTGGTGCTTTGTCACTGGACTAGGCCTTCTGTTTTAGAGTATGGAGGAGTTTCAGAAGGAACATGAACATCTTCTGAGTGATGAACAAAGTGAAGTTAGACGAGAAATGGCCATGCTGCAAAACAAAATTGTGATGGATGCTGTAAGTAGTGCATGTTTAATAATGAGAACTATGGAGGGACGTGAACATTGGGGTATTTTTTTTATGAACTGTATGTAACAATTATCTAATATTCAAATGTTTAATATTTCTTTCCTTTTTGGAATCAGCAACAGCAAGAGCTGGCAACTATTTGGAAGTCTCTTCAATACCTGCTCTCTGACGATGCTGAAGACAGAACTGGAACCTAAGTTATGTGATAGAAACATAATATTAGCTCCATCAAACCTATACATTGCCATAAGCTAAAATTTTCTAGTTGCAGTCAGTACATCTTGTTTATCATTTGTTAAGTGTAAGAATCCTTTTCTGTCAACCACTAAATTAATCCTAAACAGTTACGTGGGTAGCAGCAATTTCACAGGTACAGGGATCAAGCTTTCCACCCTTTGGGTAGCAAATGGAGATATTTTCTCCCTAACACTGTCAATTAACTTTTGGTAATAAATTGTCTTCATTTTAAGTTTTGGCCTCAGCAGTTCTGTACCAGTCCTAGAAAATGGAAAGCACCTGTGTGGAGAGTTATGGTGTTCATCCTTAAGGAAAAGAAAAACTGAAGGACATAAAATCTATTACAACTGTGAATCCCCTTTGTATTTACTCATTGGTTTACAGAGCCAATTCCAGTGGGGGAAGATGATTTCAAAGGAAAATCTACTCCCTTGCCTTAGAAAAATTATTAAAAGCACTTGAGATTCTGTTTGTGAATAAATTGAGCTGCTAAAAATCATTAAGAGGACAGGCCTAGGTATATAAATATCCATGCTGAGATATGGGCTCGTGAATTGCCATTTCCACAAAGACATTAAAATGGCATTTAATTGCTGCTGATACACTATTAAATGACACCTGCCCTTACCATTGATCAAAATGCATTTTATATTAATACTCCTTTCAACGAACCATGATACACGAAGCCAGGGATGTTTGTGCAAGTGTGATCCAAGGACTCAGGGTCAACTGGAAAAGACACGCATGGGGGAAAAGTGTGAGGATAACACACCTGGATGTCAGGGGGAGGCGAGTAAGAAACAGGGATGCTCCAAGTCATCTCTCCTGAGGTGACCCTTAGTTAGCGACAGCCCCCGGACAGCTCTGATCCCGGGACCCTAGAGTAAGACAAAGCCATGCTGCTCCACATGCCACTCACAAGAGGAAAGCCAACCGACTTTTGTTATCACTGTGTACCAACCAGATGAAGGCTTTCGGCAGCTTGTTAGTGTGAAGGAAGGGGAAGGACTTACCAGGACCTGCCATCCAGACTATTTATGTTGTTGTTCAGTTGCTAAGTCTCGTCTGACTCTTTGCAACCCCATGGACTGCAGCACTCCAGGCTACCCCGTCCTTCACTAGTAGCAGGTTGCATTGCTGGCTGGTGGTTTCAAGTCAGAGAGACTTTCTGAAAGACAGGTATGGGTTTGAGTCTCAGCTTGGGCACTTCTCAGTTATGTGACTCTCAACTTGTATCCTAAATTGTCTGTTCCCTACAACACTCCATTTTCTTTTGGCCGTTTGTGGGTGCTGGGGGCAGTTCAGATCAATTAGCAGTGTTTCTGCTGTCAAGGGGATGATTAAACATCCTGAAAGAATACTGGACTTAAGCACTTGCCAGTGGTCATTTTGGGAACCCTGAGCTGAGATAGAGAAGTGGGAGAGGCAAAACGGTCCCTGACAACTTGATTGGGGACCGTTGAGGTCTTCCATTTCCCTACTCAGTATCCGTGTACCCAGTTCACTTGGTTCCCTTCCACAGAAACAACAGATTGTTACAGGTGGGACGAAATTCAGGAAAGAAAACTCAACCTTTTCCTCTTTAGGTACACATAAAATACATTTTCGAAAATGTAAGACAATGCCATGCTTTTCAATTCTATTTTTTTTTTTTTTACTTTTAAATAAAAGTGCACTATTTTTCCTGTATAACATGTGCATCACAATAAGGTTAATATTGCTTTTTTACTTCAGTGCATACGTTATACAGTGGATTTCTTATTCCCATTCCCCAAAATACTTAAGGATTTTATTAACCGTGGTGTGAAAAGTGTTATAGTTCAACCAAACAAAAAAAAATTAATGATATTCTCAGACTGCTTAACTTGCCATTTTATAAAGATTTTTGCTCAGTTCTTGTCGTTCAGTCGATCAGTCATGTTCAACTCTTTGCGACCCCATGATCGGAAGCATGCCAGTCTTCCCTGTCCTTCACTGTCTCCCAGAGTTTGCTCAAACTCATGCCCATTGAGTTGATGATACCATCCAACCATCTCATCCTCTGTCACCCTCTTCTCCTCCTGCCCTCAATCTTTCCCAGCATCAGGGATCTTTTCCAGTGAATTGACTCTTCGCATTAGGTGGCCAAAGTATTGGAGCTTCAGCTTCAGCATCAGTTCTTCCAATGACTATTCAGGGTTGATTTCCTTTAGGATTGACTGGTTTGATCTCCTTGCTGTCCAAGGGACTCTAAAGAGTCTTCTCCAGCACTGAAATTCAAAAGCATCAATTCTTTTGTGCTCATCCCTCTTTATGGTCCAGCTCTCACATTTGTACATGACTACTGGAGAAATCATAGCTTTGACTAGATGGGCCTTTGTCGGCAAAGTGATGTCTCTGCTTTTTAATATGTTATCAAGTTTGGTCATAGCTTTTCTTCCAAGGAGCAAGTGTCTTTTAATTTCATGGCTGCAGTCACTGTCTGCAGTGATTTTGGAGCCCAATAAACTAAAGTCTGTTGCTGTTTCCATTTTTTCCCCCTCATTTATTTGCCAAAAGTGATGGGATTGGATGCCATGACCATAGTTCCACTCAGTGACATTAAGCCAAT
>NW_027224480.1:0-22010 GCF_023699985.2 Odocoileus virginianus | reverse complement strand
GCAGTCCACTTACAGGAGTGCCTCGAAGACGTGTAATTGACTAAAAAGCGGAAAGCGTATACTTGTAGCGTGAACCACCTAGGGGTTTCCTGGCAAAGAGTAGTGGCTGCTTTGAAGTCTTGCGAGCAGATCTCTGTCCCATCACAGTTCACTTGAAGCCAATGCTGCCACTTCTGGCCGGTGGCAGGCATCTGCTTTGCCGTGTGCAGGAGAAAACCGTGGAGCATTTAGCGCCCGTGCGCTCGTGCTTGATGAAGGGCGGGCAGGCCTCGCGCGTCACAATCCTCTGTACCGTTCGTTCTAGCGGAGGTGCCTAGTGCGGCACCTCCCTCTAGGATCTTCGTTTCACAAGCCGAGTGTGCTTGGCCTCGGGGACGAAGGTGCTGCGATCGCCGCCGAACAGGAGTGCGCTCGCAGGCGCAAGTCTCACACAGTTAAAAACCCAAAACAAACGCTTTTGCCGTCTTGTCGGTAATAGGCAGCATTTGATCGGACCCAAAATAGCCGGGCTTGCCTCCGAAATCATGTCGCATGTGACTGTAGAAGGGGGAGACTACGCTGTACTCGGTAGTGAAGCATTTTCACCCATCTAATGGGGATGTACGCCGCCGTCGGGTACGTCCCTGAATAGTATTTCCGCGGGTGCGTTCAAAAAGTCAACGAAGGGAAGCGCGGTCTCCCCCGGCAAAGTCAGGGGCGCATGTAAGTTGGTGTTTCTGTGGTTTTGGCAGCTGAAAATTCCTTTGTGCGGGGCATCCCACTCTCAACCGGGCCGCAGGGCTGAGGGTCTCAACTGGCTCCACAGGGTGGCGGCCGGCACGGACAGAGGCGAGAAAGCCGCAGAACGCGGTACCGCGCACGATTGTGTCTGTCCATACTTAACATGGCACTTTTGCACTGGCTGCCTTCTCCGAAAGTAAACGCATTGTGCGCCGGCTGCCGCTAGAGTATTTCGGGGCCTGCATCGTTCTCGGTGTCCTGGTGCCGTATGCACATGTTGTCTCGTGCGGAAAAGTATAACAGAAGCACCGTCTTCACATTACCGGCTGCTCTTTCTGAGCAAGCTGCCTCTCGCCGCCAGAACATTGAAAAAGCTTCTGGCGTTTCTCAGACTGTTGCCGAAGTTATACATATCGTCGCCGCACGCTAGATTTGCAGCCGGACAGAAACACACTGGCTTTGTCTGTGAGAGTGACCCCTCTCGTGAAAACGCGAATTATCACAGCGACGTCGCTTACACGTAGACAGCCTTCGTTTTCTGCCTACAGTGACACCGGTCTTCGGGTGTAACCGCGCCGTGGGAGGCGGACTTGAGCTTGCGCCTAGATAATCTTGAGCGCGCGGTGCAGTCACGCGGGAGACGCTTTCCTGTTCTCACTCTTCTAAAAGGGACATACTAGTTGACGGTGATGCATTTTATTCGCGGCCCAAGTGGCCGGTGCTTTCCTGGCAAAAAATCTCCCCTGATGCATAATTTCCCGGAAGGGTTTGCTTTAGGGGTCAACGTTGGGATTACTGGACTCTACGAGGCAGTGTATCAGCGGCATGACAGTCCCAACAGGGGATGGGCAGGACCAGGGCCCCTTTTCCACGGAGGGAACGAGAAAAAAGCCACTAAACACGAAAATTTCCCTCGCAAATTTGGGGCCTCGACTGTTTTACCAAAGGTCGCCCTCGTCCGCGTTGACACTGTGTGGCCCCAGGGCAGGGACTCAGGATGAAGCTTTAGCCCTCATCGGCGCGTGTTTAATTCAATCAACGCCCTGGGGGCCGTCATTGTAGAAGCCCCCATGCGTATGCTAAATAAGACTTTTTCCCTTTCCCCCTGACGTAAATATTAATGCGTGATATGATCGGTGTATCTCTCTTATAAATTAAAAGATATATATTTTTTTATATAAACCCCGTAATGTTTATATATTTGGCTGCTTTTTCAGTAGGGGGGGGCCCCCCTGTTAGAATCAAATTTTATTTGCTCGATGGGGCTTTTTCCTTCTAAATCCCGCAAAAATAGTATATGGTATATCTAATGTTTAGTGTAATATTTGCATGTAACTCGTAATGTAATATATATATGTTATTCTCCTTTCAATGGCCTGGGGGCAGTCATTGTAGAGGCGACCGTGAAAAGCTGAATAAAACGTTTCCTTCTCCGATGTGGTATATATTATATTGTTAAGTAAATATATGTAACGAACTGTTATTACAAAATATATTTATTTTCATGTATGGGGCATGTGGCCCACCATATAGTATATTACATATTATGTATATATACATATATGTAAAAAAATCCGTTACTGCTTTACCAATTGAAAACATCTCTTTGTAGATCAGCATGTCTAATCCCTTCATTATACGTGTCTATTACTTTCCCCAGTGACGCTAGCAGTGCGAAGTGACACTGCAGGTACCCGCAGCCGCCAGCATCGGCCCCAGAACGGTGTACGATAGAAGCCGGGACGCGGCTGGAGGCCAGGCGCACTACTGAGGCAAAGAAGCACGAGCCGCTGCTTCTGGTAGACGACACGCCCAGCAGCAGCAGCCAGCGGCAGTCCTCACTGTTGTCTATGTGCCGGTGCAGGCGTGTTCCCGACACCTTCCTGCGTTCTAGGAACGTGAATACAGGAGGACGCGGTGTGCAGCTCTTCCGCACGTTCCCCCTGTCCACACGACCCGCATTCTTTACACCCGACTAGTCGCTCATGAGATGGGCGCATCCAATACATGCGAGGAGACGATTAGTTTGTGCGGACGGGATCGCGTAACACGGCTTCAGATTGGCAATGCCCACGTCTGCTAGTTCGCGAGCACGGGAATGACGTATAGCGTTGCGAAAGCGCAACAAAACTCAGGCTCCACGTCTCAAATGGCCACACAGTCACCGAAAGATGTGCTATTGTATTCTACAAGGAGTCTAGGCGGCGGAGAATAGCACGCCTGCGATGAACAGCAGGATGAAAGCATGGCCTGCTAGAGTCTGACCACCTAAACCCATGGCAGCAGACTTGACATTAATCAAAATCTTGCACTGCCCCGCACTTTCTGATGCTCTAAGAGAAGCGGGTCCATCTGCAGCCGCACCTTGGGCACGGCACGAGTAGCAGAGAGCTTTGTCTGTGGACGGCAGCTTCGAGAAACTCATCCTCTTTACGTTCTTGCCTCCAACGGCCGCGTTCATGCCTTCACCGGCCCCGTTCTTGCTTCAGCTGTCGCGTTCGCGCCTTCATCGTCCGCGCCGAGGTTTGCGCCGGGAACCAGAGTGGCGAGATCAGCAACGAGAGAGCAGGTGCCGTCCGTGTTGTCGTATACCTGCTGGTCGCTGCCAGGGTGCAGAGTCTTGCTATTGCCGCACTTGAATCGCACGATTTCGCCGGGATCGGTGATCGTCACCGCCTCCTCAGGTCCCTTGTCGCATGTTATCACCTGTGGCTGCTTCGCCGCCACGCGGATGTGCACAGTGCAGTAGTCATTGTCCGCCTTCTTGCAGTGGTAGTAGATGTTTTTCGCTTTGCGAGGTAGATGCGGCGGAATTGTTAGGGTGAACGTAGGGGACCGCCTGTCACCGTCAGACACCAGTTTGGCTCCACTGTAGAGGGACGTCAGCTTCACTGGCTGCGCGGATGGTCCTGTAGGATCCTGCTCGTAGACGCTGGCCAGATCTCTGGGGTCTATACTGTTGTATTCCGCACCACACTTGAATTTCACGTTGTCGCTGAAATCTTCGTAACTGAGGTATGCGCCCGTCTGGGCATTCTCGCACACTGGAACGACGCCCTTATTTGCCTCCACGGTGATTAGCACTTTGCATGTTTTGTCAGTTTGCTGTTTTTGCAGTTGTAGTAGAGCGTACTCGGCGCATCCCGGTAGGGAATGTACAGAAAATAGGCGTAGGCCGCCACAGAGGAATCGGTGTGCAGGCTTGCTTTCGTGAATAATTTTAGCAAGTCGGCGGTATCTTTTGTGCCCTCCTTGTAGATCAAAGTGGGGTCCTTCGGGTCGATTTCGGGACGTCCCCCATGCAAAGGCACCCAGGTTGTTAAACTGGTTTAAAGGCATTTCCCCCTTTTTTTGGGGGTCGGGCGTGGCACGTCCCCTTTTTCGGGCACAGCGCCGGGGGGTTTTCCCTTCCTTTAAATTTTTTTTCCACTTAAAATTTTTGTACGTCCCGGGGAAATCAGCGTCTTTTTTGGGGCGGGCTGGAATTTTAAAGTTTTTTGCTACTTTGGGGGTTGGGGACGGTAAAGGTGTATCCTTGTTTTCTGTTCGCTTGGGGTTTTCCCCGGGTAAATTTTTCTGGGGGAAATTTCCCTCGGGCGCCCCCCGAAATATATGCATTTGGTGGGTGGCCGCCGGGTTTGCAAAACCCTTGCCGCCCAAAACTTTATTTTTGTGCCCGTTCCCTTGCCCTTTGTGATTTTTAGGGGGGTTAATTTTTCTTTGCGGGTTTTCCCGCAGTTTTTTACGGCTCTGTTCCCACGTTGATCTTCCTTGAAATGATTTTCGGTTTTTTTGCAAAAGTATTTAAAAAAATGGGGGCCCCTTTAAAACCTTTGGTAGCCCAGCCCCAAACCGGGAGATTTAAGGGTTGCCGGTTTTTTTTCCGGGGCAGCACTCCCCGGGGGTGGAGGCTTTCGGGGGGGAAAGGGGGCCTGGGGGTTTTTTGGGATTTTTGCCCGGAAAATTTCCCCCGGTCCCGCTCCCCCGGCAAAAAAACCCGGGTTGAAAGGGAGCTACCGCATTTGAAGGCGACCTGTTTTTTTTTGTAGGGCCCATCAGCGAGAAAAAGTTTAAAGCCCCTTTGGCGGGTTTGTGCTTTTCCTTTGACTTTTTCCTCCAAGGCATGAATCTCAGGAGCCCTGTAAAGCACAAAAGCAAACGACTATAGGGGGAAACTGCCTGGCAGCCCGGGGCTTCGGCGTGGGGGTTAATGCTTTCCGGCAAATGCGGGCCCTCGGGCCCAGGAGGTGCACAAGGGGCCCAAATTTCTGAATTTGGGAAAATTGGGTTTTTATGGAACGGGAAACCAAAACCAAAAAAGACTATATTATCGTGAGCTCCATCCCGGGGCGGCGGGGCAGCTTTTACTGGGGTTTTCTGTCAGCGTGCGTGCGCCCGTTCTGGAATAAAAGCCGGGACAACCCCCGGCCGAGCGCGGCGGGTTAAACGATTTTCCCTCTGGGCCCGGCCCCCCACATGCAGTTGATGTTCACGGTGGGGAAGGGACCCTTTCCCGGGAAAAACCCATAAGGGCGCACATATCCACCATGCGGGGGCCGTTTTTCCCACCCCGTAGCGTATTGTTCCCTTCCCCCGGGGACAGCAGGACTTGGGGCCGCCGGGCCTTTTATCATGCGTTTTAGTGGCTTCCGGGGGTTTCGCCCTGGGCCTGGCCGCAACGCGCAAAAATCCCTGCCCCAAAACGTTCGCAAACCTTGGGGCGAAACTGGTTGCCCCCGGGAAGCATTTCGCTATCCGCACTTTGGGCGTTGTCTCAGCCACTTTAGCCCGGGTTTGCTTCCCCAAACCCGGGACACCCTGTTTGTTTTGGGGGCCACCTTTTGGGGGGTAAAGTTTAGGGGAAGATCGCGCTTTGGATTGGGGTTTTTGCGTTTAAAAGGGGGGCGGGGGTTTAAAAAAGCGTGGGGGTGCTTTCGTTTAGTGAGGTTTATTGCGTACCCCTCGGGCAGTTTGTGCCGTTTGGAAAATCAGGGGCCCGTTCCCTTGCAGCCTTGGGAAGCCCCTTTTGCGGTTCTTGCATTAAATCTTTGGGTTTTGCACGCCCAATTTTTAAAGCAGTACGGACCTTCCCCTGCGGGGGAAAAACCAATACCCATGGATTTTTTGTTTGGGTAGCTGGGTTTTTGCCCCGCCTGTTCACCCCTTTAGGCCCTTTTTCCCCGGTAATGCCTTTTTGGGGGCGGGGTGAGGGACAGGGTGGGGGCCCCTTGAAAAGGCGGGCCGCGCACCAAAGGGGGGAAGAGGTGTCCAGCAACGTTTTTTGGGCCCATTGCTTACTGGGGCGGAGTCAACCCTCCAAGTTGTTTGTTTCCCTTTTTGATTTTCTAAAATTTTCCACGCGCGTGCTCTCCTTCCCGTCAGGGTAGTTCCGGGGGCCGGGTTTCCGCGCTCATAAATTTTCAAGCAGCGGGGGTTTTTCCACTTTAGCCTATGCGGGGGGACAGGTAAAGAGGGGCCCCAAAAATAACGGGTTTGCTAAGATGGTTTTCCTTTTGTGTGCAGTGCAGGTAATAATGTGGGGAAAAAAAAGCGCCTTGTAGGGTTCTTTTTGTTAAAACGGGGGCGGACCTTTTTTAAATTTTCCCCGGCACCGCGTTTCAAAGCACGGGGTTTTTGGGAAAGGAAGCCTGTCCCCGGAGAGTGGTTAAAGAAAACAAGATTTTGGTTTGGGCTTTTCCCTCACCCCGTGAGGGGGACCAAAACCCTCATTTGTCTCCCTGAGCCCGAATTTTTGGGCGGGGGGGCCAGATTTTTTCTAGGCGCAGTTGGGGGTTTTTTATGCGGGGTTTTTCCCACGCAAAACCGGCCCCCCAAAGGGGAAGTCCCTTTAAAAGGTCCCTAACCAAACGGGATGCGAAAAAGCCGTTTGCTGTAGCGTGGGGCCCCCCCGGGAGGCCCCAGGCGGGGGTAGGGGGCTGCTTGGGAAATCTATGTGGGCAGACCCTTTCCAAAACCCCCATTTCATTGGGGCCCCCCTTGGGCCTTTTTTGGACGGTGGCAGGCATCTGTTTTTTTGGGTTGCGGGGAGATTTAAGGGGAAACCTTAGTGCCCCCGCCTCGTGCTTGAAAAAAGGGCGGCCAGCCTGCGACCAAAATCCTTTTAAACCGCTCGTTTCAGAAAAAGGGGGCCCTTAAAGGTGCCCCCTTCCCCCAAAATTTTTCCATTTTAAAAGCAACCCGGTTGTGGCCCCGGGGGGCGAAAGTCTGGGGTTGGGGCCCCCGGAAAAAGGGGGTCCTCCAGGCAAAAGTCTCACACAGTTAAAAAACCAAAAAAAAACCCTTTTCCCTTTTTTCCCCCCGGGGAAAGGCAAAAAAAGTTTGTGGGCCCCAAAAAAAGGGGCCCGGGTTGCCCCCAAGCCATTTTTGCATGGGACTGTAAAAAGGGGGCAAAATTTTTGCTGTACCCGGGGGTAAAAAAGGCATTTTCCCCCAATCCTATAAGATGTACCCCGGCGGGTAGCCCCCCTATATAGTCCCCCCCGGGTTGATAGTGTGCCAAAGGGGGACAGCCCGGTTTTGGGCCCGGAACGAGAGCGCAGAATTTGGTGCTCCGTCGTGGGCAGAAAAAAAACCAAAACGTCCCCTTCGGGGGGGGGTTTATCCCCTAGGGGCCCGGGGGGCCGCAGGCTTTTGGGGGTTTCTCCGGGTTGCACAGGGTGGCGGTCGGCCCCGGACGGAAGGCGAGAAAGGGGCCGCGGCCCAGGGGATTTTTGTTGTCTGATATTTAAACTTTGGTTTTTTCCCAGGGCCCCCTTTCTGAAAAAGGGATAAAGGGCATTGTGCCCCGGGGCTGCCGTTTAGTATTTTGGGGGCCTGCACCTTTTTGGTGCCCCAAGGCGGGGGTTATGCCACTTTGTCTCGTCCCGGAAAAGTTTTAAACAGAAGCCCCGGGCTTTCACTTTTACCGGTGTTTTTCCTGAGCAAGCTGCCCCCTCGCCGCCAGAAATTGAAAAATTTTTCTGGGTTTTCAGGGAACGGGTTTCCCAAAAGGTTATACAAAAATGGGTTCCCCTCGACGCTAATTTTGGCGGGCCGGCCCAAAAACACCACTGGTTTTGTTGTGGGGGGAGGGACCCTCTCGGGGAAAAGGGAAAATTTTTCCAAACCCCGACGTTTGGCTTACACGAA
Source organism: Odocoileus virginianus (assembly GCF_023699985.2). NCBI lineage: Eukaryota > Metazoa > Chordata > Mammalia > Artiodactyla > Cervidae > Odocoileus > Odocoileus virginianus. The sequence goes on along the minus strand of NW_027224480.1, from coordinate 14,141 downwards.
GCACCCTTTCTTTTTTTTGGGGCCTAAGGAAAAGCGGTCTTCGGGTTTAAAGGCGCCTTTGGGAGGCGGACTTGGGGTTGCCCCTAGACAAGCTTAAACCCCGCGGGGCCCGGGTCACGAGGGGGGACGCTTTCCTGTTTTTCCCCCTTTTTCCAGACGGGTAAAACCATATTGTTGCCCGGTGATGCATTATAAAATGGGTAAAAGGGAATGGGGGGCCCCGTGGGAAAAGAGTTCGGGCTGATGGAAAATTTTGGGAAAGATTCCCCACTTTTAGGGGGGGGTAAAAACCCCAGCCGAGGACACCCCCAAACCCGGGGGCCAGGAGGGTGAGGGGTTTGGCACCCGCGGGGGAAACCCAAAGGAAGCATCATTTTAAAGCGGGGAGACTTTTCCTCGCCGGGACATCTGGGTTTCTGGGAAGTTTTTTCACAGAAAGTCCCCCGCGCCCGGGCATAGGGACCCCAGTATTTGGTTTTCCCCACGAGCCGGGAATCAGGATGAGTTTTTAGCCCCCCATGGGTGGGTGTTTACATCGCGTCGCCAAATCTTGGATTGGGGCGTCCACACGTGAGTGACTTCCCCCCCGCCCCGCCCACCCGCGGGTAAAAAGGGGCCACAAAGTTTCCCGGGTTTGCAGTCGTTAGTCCCCTGATGTGGTTGAATACGACGAGATTTGGGGCCCGGGCTTTTGGCTCCAAAAACATCGGACCCACTTTTTTTTTTTTTTTTTTTAAAATGCTACGAAGGACTAGGGGCCCCACATGTTGCGGGTTCCCCCTTTTTTTTTTTCTGTGACCAGCCTGCCCTGGTGCCCTTCTATGCTCTTTTGAGGATTTTTCCCAAATGGGGAAGTTTGCCCCAACGGGGTTTTTCGGCCCTGGAGTCATGAAAAAGGATTTCTATCTTTTTTTCAGGGGGGGAAACGCCCCGAGTGACGCGAGCCCTCTTTATAGGGAAGGCCAGGGCCCCGTTTAAAAGGAAAACGCCAGCGTTTCCCTTACTGGAAAAGCGGTTTTGTCTTTTTAGCGGGGCGTGTTTGAATGGCTCCCTTCCTTGTCTTTTAATTTTGTGGCGAGCTTTGTGCGGCAGGGTTGCCCTCCCAAAAAGCTTAAATTACCCCCCGGTTCCGCGAGACCTTGGGCGGCTGCCTCCAGATGCTTGCCCTTGGAACCCAGCCTCCAAAACTGCAGTGCACGAGGGCCCTTTTTCCTTTGTTTTTTCGTGGGGGGCCCCGGTCACGCAGAGGAGAGTAGGCTTGAAAGGGGTATGGTTTCAATTCCCAAGGGGAACCCCAAAGCGCCACAGAGGCCCCTGGGTCGGGGGGAACAGGGGATAAGAAAGGCCCCTTTTTATTTTTTTCCTTCGGGTTTGGTGCCCCGTGCTCAGGTTTGCCAGCGCCCCAAATTTTCCTGGGGCTACCCTCATCCCAGGTTGCCAGGGGCCCTTGCAAATGACGCCCCGGGGCCGGGCGGGCCACTGGCTGCTCAGGCCCGGCATTTGGGGACGCTGGCCCCGACACTACCGCTGCTTAAAGGGCTGCAGAGCCATGCTGAGAAACTCTGCACACCCCATTTCTTTACACGGCTTTGCGCGACAGTGAACAAAAGGGGCGGGCTTTGCGGAAAGAAAAGGGGAAAAAAAGACAAAAGGGGAGGGGCTCAGGGGGGTATCCGCCCCCGTTAGCGCAGAAGACCCAACCCTTGTCCAAGATTTTTTGTGGCCTGGGAAAAAAAAACCCCCATAACCAAGGCGGCACGGGAAAAAAGGGGGGAAGGTCCCACCCAAAACCCCTAGGAACGGTTTTCACTTCCGCCGGGCAACCCCCTTTTTCCTGGGGCCCCCAAAGGCACCCCCCAAGGAGGCCCCGGCGCCAGAGGGCGGGGTCCCTGTTGTGGTTTTCCGGAAAGTTTTTTTTAAATCCGGGGGTCGGTCCCCCGTTTAACCCCGAAAAGGGGAAAAAAACACCAAAAGGGCCCCCCGGCAACCACCCCGGGGGCAAGGGTTTAAACCAAAGAACCCCCAAAATAACCCCCGGGGTGTGAATTTGAAAAATTCCGGCTGCGCCCCTCAAAAAAATGGCTCCTGCGCCAAAAGGGAAAAAAGCCCCCGGGGGGGTTTTTGGGCCCGGTAAGGGGGGGAAAGATCGGTTAAAGGGGGGGGGGGTTTTCCGTCCAACCCCTCCCCCACGGGCCTTCCCCAACCTTTTAAAGGAAAACTCCAAAATAAAACCCCTTGGTGGGCCCGGCCTCATAAACGGGGGGTTATTAATCTTCCAGGGGGTAAATTTGGGGGGGGGTAATTAGCGGGCGGGGGAAGGGGCCTTTGAAAAATCGCCCCCTACCCCCCTGTGGGCGGCTACCATGGCCCCTTTTTTAATGGGGGGATGATTTTTGAGGGTTTTCCCCCCCAAAACACAACCCAAAAATGTGCGTTTGGGGGTTGTTGGGGCGGGGGTTTTTAGGGAGAAAAAGGGGGAGGGAAAAAAAAGGCCAAAAATTAAATTTTAAAAAGGGGGCCCCTCGACCCTTTTGCCCGGGCAATGGCTAAAATTCCCTTCGTCCCCCTTCCCCCGGCGACTTAACCCACGCAGGGGGGGCCAAACAAAATTTTTTTACATTCCCAAACCCCTACCGGGGGCCCGGGGTTTTTTTTTGGGGGGGGGGGTTAAGGGGGGGCAAAGGCACCTTGGGCCCCCCCTTTTTTTAATTTTCGGCTACTAAAACCCACGTTTGAAGTGAATTAAATTTTCTCAGGGGGGGGGTTGCAACTTTTTATTAAAAAGTACCCTTTGCTTGGGGTATTTTTCCGGGGGGAAAGGAATTTTTTTCAATTTCCCAATTACAATTTTTCCCTTAAAGGATACCCCCTTGGGTGCTCCCCTGGGGGAAAATTGCGGGGTTTGGTTCCAAAAAGGGTTTGGGTGTGGCCAAAAAAAAAAGGGAAATTGTTAATCGGACGGGCAAGGCCGAGACCGGCCCCTTTCACTTTTCCCCCGGGATTTCGGCCTTATGTTAACCCCCCAATTGGTTTAAGAGGGGAAAGAAGCAATTTTTCACCCAATTTGGAAAACAAGGGGCCCTTCATCCACCCTAGTTGGTTTTAAACTTGGCCTTTAAGGGGGCCCCCCCAATGGGCAAAAGGAAACCCACCCCAGGGAAAATTGGGAAGCGCCCGCCCCAAAAGTTTTTTAGGCCCCTTAAAAAGGTTTTTGGGAGAAAATTTAGGGGAGGGGCCGCCCGCCCGGGAAAAAACCGGGGGGGGCGGGGCGGGAGGGGCCCCCGCCATTTTTTGAGGGGGAAACCCGGCGGGGGCGAATAGCGGAAAATTAAAAAAGGCCTTTCCAGGGCCGGCTTCCGGGGAAAAAGGGGGCCGCCCGTTTTCCCCCAAAAAGGGGACCGGTAAAAATTGGGGAAGCTTTTTAAGGGGGCCGGGGCCGGGCCTTTAAGGGTACCGGCGCGAGGGGCCCCCCCTTCTTTTATTTTAATTATATTTTTAAAAATTAAAAACCTATTTAATAAAATTTATTTGTATTTTTCATTGTGTTACACAAAAAAATATTTTTAAAAGGGAAAAGGGGTTGTCGGGGAAAATTCAAGTTTTATTTGTAAATAAAAAACCTTTAAAATTTTTGGAAAAAAACTTTTTGCAGGGTAAAAGAACCGGTTTTTATAAAAGTTTCCTCGCCCTCCCTGTAACCCTCCTTTATTGTTACCACGTACCCCAAACCAAACGAAAAAAAAACAAAAAAAGGAAACTTAAAAAATTTTTTTTCCATTTTGTTGAAATGAAAAATTGTAAGTTATTTTTTTAGTGGTTCGGGTAACTATTTTTATTTTTAATTTTTCTTAAAAACACCCTTTTATAGACGTTTTGCAGTCGGTTTGTCGTTAAAAACATATATTAATCCCGGGACTTTACCGATAATGCTTCCTTTGTTTTAAATGTTTGGGGTTTTTTAGGTAAGAGGGGTCTCCGGGTGCACCGTGTGTACCCCTAAAAAGCTGCTTCTTTTTTGTGTACCCGAAGGGGGGGGCCCCGGGGAGGGCCCAAGACCCCCCTCCCACGCTGCTGCTGCTGTTGCGTCCCAATTTCTGCGGTGTTTGCTCGTGCTGGGGTTTGGGCTGCTGCGGGAAAATTGTTCTCCCCCAGTTTGCCGCTGCTGTCTGCTGCCCCCAAGTTGTGGTTGCTGCTGAAAGGGGTTTGTCCTTTAAAGGGTTGCAGCCCCCCGGGTCCTTCTGTTGCTGTTTCCCAAAAATGCTGCCCAAACATTGCTGTGCGGTTGTTGCTGTTGAAACCCTGCGTTGCCTGTGCTGCGACTTTTTTGGGCTTCTGTCCCGGGCCTGCTGCTGCTGCGGAAATTGTTCTCCCTGTTGATGCCGGGCTGTAGTTGTGCTAATGTTTAGCTGGTTTTGGCTGCTGTTGCGGAATTTCCTGCTGCTGCTTTTGGGTTGTGAAAGTGTTTTCTGTTTTCTGCGGGCGGGCAGCGTGGGTACTGCCCCAGCGGTGTTGTTCCTGTTGCGGGGACTGTTTCCTGCCGTGCGGCTGTTTATGAAAGTGCTTCCGCTGCTGCTGCTGTTGAAATTGTTAGTGCCATTGCTAGATTGCCGCCCTTCGCCTTCCTTTTGTGAGGTGTCTCACAATGAGAATCGATCGATTCTTTGCTCCTCTTTGTGCTGCCTTTGCATGCTGCTTTCGCATCCATCTCTCTTTTTCTTTCTTTGCTGCTGCTGCTGCTTTCTTCTTATTCTGTCGTAGACGTAGCTGCTGCTCACGTCGCCGCTTTTTTGCTATCTGCATGCATTAGCACCAGCAGCGGTAGCACCAGCGCCAGTGCGAGCATCACCAGCAGCAGCAGCAGCAGTAGCTCCGGCGGCAGCAGTAGCAGCCGCGGCGCCAGCAGCGGCAACAGTAGTGGCAAAAGCAGCGGCACAAGCATCCGCAACACAAGTAGCCGAAGCGGCAGCGTCAGCAGCAGTAACATCAGTAGCAGCAGCATATCAACAGCTGCGGTAGTACATCAGAACGCAGCAAATCGGTAACAGCAGTAGATCAGTGTCAGTAGCATATGAGCCGCAGTAGCATATCAATAGCAGCAATAGATCAGCAACACCGGTAGAAGCATTACACCAGCAGCAGCAGTAAGTCGGTGGCAGCAGCATATACCTATTGTACCAGCGTATAATAGCAGTAGTATGTCAGCAGCAGCATTACATCAGCAGCAGCAGTAGATCACTGGCAACAGCATATACCTCTTGTACCAGCGTATAATAGCGCCAGTATGTCAGCAGCAGCAGTACATCAGCAGCAGCAGCATACACCGGTTGCACCAGCACATAATAGCACCAGTACGTCAGCAGCAGCAGCAGTAGTACATCGGTAGCAGCAGTAAATCAGTAGCTGCTCTGAATCAGTACCTACAGCATATCAGTAGTAGCAGCATATGACCAGCCGCAGCACTACAGCAGTAAACAGCAGTAGACGTATAGCAGCACTAAATCAATAGCAGCACTCTATCGGCAGCAACGGCAGCAATACCAGCAGCATATCAGAAGTAGTAGATTCCTTAGCAGCATTACTAGCTGTGGCCTTCAACCAGAAGCGGCATACCCCTAGTGGCAGCATATGACTAGCAGCAGCGTCTGTAGCATCCCCCCCACCGGAAGCAGTAGCTAGCTATCGATGCAGCAGCGCGTCATCAGCAGCAGTATCAGCAGCAGCAGCAGCGCCAGCAGCAGCAGCATCAGTGGGAGCGGGCAAATAGCAGCCGCATACCAGCAGCAAGACGGCACTAGCAGCAGCGTGCCAATGGCAGCAGCATAGCAGTAACAGCAGCAGAGGAGCAGCAGCGATACACCGGTAGCAACGGCAGCATCATCAATAGCAGCTCCACAGTACAGACGAATCTGCAAACATGCATACAATATTGCAGATGGCGCAGTACCTCCACGTGTCTTCACACATATACATGTTCAAAGGTATATAAATATTTATATATATACGCAAGTACGTATATGTGTGTATGTACAGATACATGGAGAGAGAGAAACACAAAGAGAGGGATATATACTTATATACGGATAGAATTGCGTATGCGTGTGCATACATGGAGAGAGAGAAAAAGAGAGAGATAGACAAATCCAACGACGCGCGTCCTCCTGTAGTATACAGATGTAGCCGCCTCTGCGCAGCAGCCTGCACATATATGCCTACAGTATAGGTAACAGAAGTTGTACCACTAGTATTCGCATACTAGTAGGAGTACTAGTAACAACAGCGGTACCGGTCCTACTACCCGTGACTGTGGATCGTTTATTATACGTCTGAGTACGGTAATGGTACAGCTTTTATGTAACGCTGTAAAACTGTAGGCGTCCCTTGTTACACTGAGGGACCATGCACGCTAAAGACTCAATAATGACAGATATGTATGTATATAAATGTATATACATAAATATATAGATAGACACGTCTACATATATATATATATATATATATCTATGCATAGGTAGCATGTTATATGCTGCGCTGTAGGCTTGGTGTCCTGCTGGTGTAGGCGAGCACGTATGGTGCAGCTACTATTTTCGCAACTGCCAGTCTTAGTGCTCCTGTTATTACAACTCTTGCTGCTGCTGCTGCTATCCCTGCTGCTCTTTGTGCTGCTGCTGCTGTGGGTGCTCCTGCTGCTGGTGCCGCCGCGGGTGCCGCTCTTGCTGTTATTACAGCTCCTGCTGCTGGTGCCGCCGCTGGTGCTGCTGTTGCTGCTTGCGGTGCTGCTGCTGGGGCTGCTGCGCTGTTGTGCTGCGGGCCCCGTGCGACTCCCCCAAAAGTGGGTAAAGCAGCAGCAAAGTGCCCTTGTTGTTTTTGTTGCTGCGAGATGAGCGTGGCTGGCCCGTCGTCAGTACTTTCTTCGTAGTTTTTTTACTATTTTTTCTGTTATGGTCAGCGGTATGCCTTTTCTGTATTGCTTTTTTTGTCTGCAGAAAAAAGACGCAGGGCATGTATACAGCAAAGGTGGCCCCAAAAGCGGGAAGGGCCCCTAATTATAAATATAATATAACTCAAAACAAAAAGGTTGTAGCTCATATTGGATTGTACGTATATTTTCGTGCCTTAAAAACAGGGAGGCATTATACGATTATGTGATGTAAAAAGCGGCGGGAAAAATTTTAGTACACATGCCCCAGGGGATAGGATAAAACATTGCTGACAAACATGGGTATTATGCATATAGACCCCACACAGACGAGGGTATACGTACATACACAAGCAGCAAAAAATTTGGGTTCGCACCGTTTGCGCCCCTACAAAGGAGGCTAAAGCCTCTACGGGTCTCTACGTCATGGGGGCACGTACGTATACGTGACCCCCCAAAAGACAGGATGCAATTAGTGCATAACATGTGTTATCTATGCATCTAGTCCCCATTTTCTATTTAATTTGTTTAATATATTTTCTTACGTTAAACCCAAACACGAGGGCCCCGTGTTTGTACATAAGCCACAAGTTTAGGCATTTAAAACATATTTGCGACACGTTTCACTGATGATACCTTTATACCAAAAAATTTATATATATATGTGAATAAAACCACAAACACAGAGGCAAAAATATTTTATATATATTCACCCAAAAGACGGGGAACATATATGTATGTATGCGGCACAACCCGGCAGGGGTGCGGATGCTGCAAGCGCCTGGGAAAACATGGACGCCCGAAAAATGGAAGGGGCTAACAAGTTTCATGCGAAAATAAAACGGGGCTGCGTATTGCATTAGTATCATATGTTTTTTTAAAATTTTTTAATTTTATTTTAAGATATATGGCCCCCAAGACGGCCCGGGATATACGAATATGTGCGCCACAAACATGGGAAGGCGTACCAAACACGCAAACCCCGCCAACCCGGGGAGCACATATAATGTATCTTGTACATACACCTAGATTATCTATCTATCAACATATAACCCCTATCGTAATCTACCCATCTATTTTACATAATTAAAAATATATATATTTATTTTATCAAAATATTATATTTATATACGCCCCAAAACCCGGGTGGGACACAAATGGATGTGAAAAAAGACAGGGAGGGTATAACAAGGCGGGGGGGCACATACCCAAATAAAGGGCACAAAGAGGTATGTTTGGTTTTGCTTTTGCTGCTCCTCCTGGCGGTGGCCTTCGGGCTTTGCGGGTGATTATGATATTGCTTTTTAGCATTTCGAAAAACAAAGACGCGAGTCCCTTTTGCAACGACCATACAATGCGGTGAGGGGCCCCTAGATACTACCCTATTATACATACGTTTTTTTTTTTATATATATATATATTTTTAATTTAAAACCGGCAAGGCGGGATGCCCGTCCCCGGTAGACAACCTATTAAGACCATGGCAACAAAATATATATTATATAATATATTATATTATGACCGGCCATGGGGCGTGTCCGTCCCCGCCCTAGACTTCCTGTTAAAAGGGACGGGGGGGCGGGGCCCCAGGTGCAGTAGAAAAGAAATATGAGGGGGAGGTCTACATGTCTGGGACAATGTCTATATAATATGTAAATTACACAGAAATTCTATATGCTCTACATGATGTAAATATATATAAATTTTTATTTTTAATATTTTATGTAAATATACGTGAAAAGCGCAGAGGTTATATGTATGAAGGAACTGTATACACAAGAGAAAAGGGCCCCTTTTGTATTTTGTAAGCATACATGATGAGCTGAGTGCTAAGCATAATGACGAGCACTATTAATGGGGAGAAGGAGATTTTTTTGCTAGCAAAGAAACCCCATTTATATATATATACTTTTTATGGAATAGATGATAGTATATGTTAAAAAACATATACCCGTATATATTTACAAATATATATATTTTTATGGTACATTGATTTTTAATATATATTTCCCCCATATATGGGATGGTACACTTTAAAAGACTTACCCTTTTGTTTTGTGAAACCCGCAAAGGTTTTTGAGTGTTGCTGCTGCCGTGTTTTGTCTTCTTCCCCTTTTCTTCCTCGATCTGTTGCACCCTCAGAAACAATCAATCGCCATTACAGAACAAATGCACGCGCACAGAGATATATGCAGATTTACATATATACTCACACACTATACACGTATATATATATATATACATACAGGTGCGCATGAATTGATATATACAACGGAGGTAAGAGTATCTACATTACACATATGAAGCCGGAGCACGCCGAGAGAGGCTGGAAGAGTATTGCGTCATCCTGCCTGGCTGACTAGGTATTCTCATGGGTATATAATGGCCTACATATGCACGAGCGACGCACACCGATATGTACTTTTACACACATATATATATGTACGTATATGTGTACATACATACATATATATATATATATATAGAGAGAGAGAGAGAGAGAGAGAGAGAGAGAGTAAACAGATAGACAGATAGCTAGAAATAGAGGGAGAGAGACAGCGAGAGAGACAGAGACAGAGAGAGAAGCCATAACGTCTGCGTATATCCAACGAGTACGGAGCAAGCGGGTAAATAATGAACTGGTACGAACACGGCTTCTCTGTACAGTCGGGTATTTCAATTCGAGTGTAATGGCCTAAGTCTGTACCGTTTCACGCATATATACACATACGTATACACATATGTAAACATATATGTACATATATATATGTAGGTAGATAGGAATAGAGGTAGAGGGGAAGAGACAACAGAGAGAGCACCAGCAACATATAACTCAGGCGGAGAAGCATCCGCACATATATCAGCATACAAAGAGACGCTGTGTGTACGGACGGGAATCTGTGCACGTATATGATGATTTGTATATGTGGTGATATTATATACGTCATATGGGGTATGTAAATAAGCGTTAACATACGTGTATAATGATGTACTCATGCGTTACAATATCTGTGAGCAGATACATCTATATTTATATACGTATTTATACATACATATATATATATATATATATGCGTATACACGTGTGTATATGTGTGCACGTATAGACATATATATACATAGACGCATTCATATATGTATATATACATGTATATATATATATATATACATGCGTACGTGTGTATGAACCTATATGTATATATGCATTCATATATTTCTTCTGTATTGTACCTGAAGAGAAATAAGAAGTCTTTTCTGTTGATTTCTAGACGAGTAGTTATAGTATGTAGTAGATTCGTCTTCTTCTTCTCCAACCTTCTGTATACGTCTCTTGGTTGCTCGACACCACCGCGCATAGCGATACGCACTGCTACTGCAGGGGTAGCAGCAGCGAAGATAGCAGTAGCAGTAGTAGTAGTAGCAGAAGTAGCAGTGGTGAACAACAGCAGCAGCAGCAGCAATGACACGCGGCAGCAGCAGCAGCAGCAACAAAAGCACCAGCAGCAGCAGCAACAGCAGCGGGAAGACACCCACAGCAACGGTGGTATTAGTAGTAGTAAAAGACGAAGTAGCAACAAGCAACAGCAATAGCAATAACTGCAGCAGCACCAGGAGCAGCAGCAGCATTCGCATCACTAGCAGGGGAAGAACCACAATAGCAGCAGCCGCCACGCCGCCAGCAGCAGGAGGATACCAACACCAACAACAACAGCAGCAAGGGCAGCAACAGCAGAAGAGCAGCAGGAGCAGCAGCAAGCTGCGTTAACAGCAGCACGACGTCAGCAACAGCAAGCCACCAGCAGGAGCAACAGCAACCAGCAACCGCAGTGTTGCAGCGTCAGATGCGACAAACCAAGAACTCCAGCCTGTGCAGTAAACGACGAAAGAGCTGCACCATCAACAGCAGGGAGCGGCAGCAGCAGCGGCGGCAGGAACAGCAGCAGCAGCAGCCGGACGAGCGACAACAGCAGCAGCAAGAGCAAGACGAGCAGCATGAAGAGCCACAGCAGCAGCCCAAACAGCAGCAGCAGCAACAACGCCAGCACCAGGAGCAGCACCTGCAACGGCGCCAGCACTAGTAGCAGCAGCGACAGCAGAAACAGCAGCATCAAAAGCAGCAGCAGCAACAGCACCGTGCGCGGCAGCACCGTTTGGAAGTGCATAGACAGTAGCAAAGCAGCAGCAAGAGCAGCAGCAGCAGCGCAGGAAAAGCAGCAGAACGAAGAGACAAAGACGAGCAGTAAGACTGTATATCCATACCACAGAAGAAGCAACCCCTCAGTATGACGAATAGTGCACGCTGCTGCTGCTCTTAAGTATGTATATAGATAGGAAAACCTCTAAATATCGGCACGTACATATGTACATACATGTATATATATATATATATATATATATATATATATATATGTATATGTGCTTCAGTATGCAGGAGGATGAAAGAAACAACAGAAAGCCACAGACACCTGCGTGCAAATGCATCAGTCTCCTCCTGCGCAGTCCATGTGTATATACATATACGTCTGCACACATTTATACATGTCTATGAGCGCGTAAATACAAATATATATACATATATATATATATATATATATATGTATATGCGCATACACATATATGTTCGCACTGTTCCAGGGAAGAATTTTTCTCGAAGCGTGCCTGTCTCTCTCTGCGCGTAACATATCTATCTATCTATCTATCTATCTATCTATCTCTCTATATATATATATATATATACACACGCTTGTATAGAGAGGAGAACGGCGAGAATAGCAGATCGGAGCACATCAGCAAAAAGAAAAGAGGATATAAATTGCAGTATCTGAAAGAAGCACACGGGACGCCGGCGAGACAGAAGCAAAAAAACGAAGGTGCATACAGTGTACATATACATTTATATGTATATATATATGCATATGTAAAGCTATATTGGATTTACATAGAATATATACAAATAGATCACTGTGTATGTGTATAGAAGACGTTATCACTGTAGACAAGACGTACTTTTTTTGTTCTTCCTTGTCCGACTTCCTCTTGCGCTTCACAGCTGCTCCTGTCCGGCTGTCTATCTTCACCATCACATACTTTTTTTTCTTTGTATCCCACCTACACATATGCACATACATACGCGTGGACATATATATACGTATATGCATATATATATATATATACATATATATAGATATGTATCGTATCCATCCGCTAACGCATGTATTATGCAGGCCCTGACGAATAAAAATAATAATCATATACATATACATATCAATAAAAGAGGCGCGAGAAGATGAGGGGGGTCACATAGCAGTATTTACATATAAATACATATATTTACGCAGGTAAACATATGCACAGGTTAAGTCAAAAGGTAAAAAGGCACGTATAGCAACGTACGAGGTGAGGAATATATAGGGAGAGCGACGTACATAATAATATACCAAGGAAAGACACTGACACCCCCGTATATGGCAGAATGTATATCTGCACAAGTTATCAAGTACAGAGAAAGTTATACGTAGAATAAAGGTCATGAATACCTGGGAAATACGGTAAAGAAGCAAAGAACACGTTATACAGAAGAACGAATGTGCTGCCTTTTCTACGGGTGCTGCCATTCCTCGTGTTACTGCGCCTCTTACTGCTGCTGTCCTCTCTGCTGCTACCCTCCATCACACTCTGTCATTTGTGTACCTCGTGCTGCTCTTGGTGCTGCTGTTCCTGCTGTGCCTGCTGCTAGTATTGCCCCTTTTGTTGCTCCTATCTTCTTTTGTTGCTGTCTGTCTACCGGCCGTACTCCGAATGCTGCTGCTGCTTCCGCCCTCTTCGTTGCTGCAGTCTTTCTTATTCTGATTTCTGTTGCCTGCCTGCTGCTGCTCTTGCTGCTGCTGCTGCTCTTGCTGCTGCTGCTGCTGCTGCTGCTCTGCTGTTTCTGCTGCTGCTGCTGCTGCTCTTGCTGCTGCTGCTGCTGCTTGCTGCTGCTGCTGCTGCTGCTTGTGGCCTGTGTACTGCGGGGATCTTTCCTGTATTGCTGCCTCTCCAGCTGCCAAGCCTATACTATGTGCTGCCGCAGCCGCTCTTGATACTCTAGGCCGGCGGCTCTCCTGTTCTAATTTCTATTTTCTACCTCTTGCTGCACTGGTGTTGCTGCTGGTGCTCTTGCTGCTGCCCTTGCTGCTGGTGCTGCTGCTGCTGCTTTTTTCCTGCGTATTGCGGATACCCTTCTTATATTGCTGCCTCTCCAGCTACGAGGCCTCTACTGTCTGCTGCTGTAGCAGCTCTTCGTACACAGGGGCTTTTGTTCTGTTGGTGATATTTTTCTTCTGTTGTTGCCTGTCTAGCCTTAAAGCCCTTCACTGCTGCCGCTGCTGCTTCTGCTGCTGCTATTGCTGCTGCTGTTGTTGTTACATTATTAACAGCATTATTCCTATCATGACTATACCATTATTAATATTATTATCTTCTGTTGATAACGATTCTTGTTAGCATTGTCCATGTTATACAAGTATGTTACTTCTGCGCTTCCTGCGGACCGTATTAATCTGCATCGTCTGCTTTTGCGGCTGCTGGTGGTCTAGGTGTCTGTCCATACATACTGCATATATACGTAGATCAGGCGCCTTCACTGCCGCTGCTGTTGGAGAAGATGTGTCGATATATACGTATACACACAGGCATATACATGTATATACCACACATGTACATGTACTATATATATGTATACACGTCTATGTACTGAACCTCTGTGGTTCCTGTACGGCATATATTCGTACATCATGGCCTTACACAGCTGCTGCTGTTATTGTATATATATATATACATATATATATGTATATATATATGCCTTTACTATATAGGTATATCTGTATATATATCTTACCTTTGCCGCTCTTGTACAGCATATCTCCGTAGATCATCTGTTTCATCACCAAGTATATCAAGAGCTTCGTTATCTAATCGCAATGCCGGTTGTTGTACAGCAGCAAGTCCACTAGTACGATTGATATCCAAGTAGAAGCCTCCTTCTCTTTGTTGCTGTTGCTGTTGCTGCTGTTGTTGCTTCTGCTGTTGCTCTTCCCCCTCCTCTTCCTCCTCGTCCTCCTCATTCACACTGCTGCTGCTGCTGTTCCTGCACATGCTAATACCACACCTTTGATCTCTTTCCTGCTGTAACTGCAAGGCTGCTATTGCAGCAGCTTCCGCAGGAGATATATGTAGTAACTTACTT